>NW_003852418.1:14608834-14624852 GCF_000181295.1 Otolemur garnettii | reverse complement strand
CTGGATAGAGTGCTGTGGCATAGCTCACAGCAACCTCCAACTCCTGGGCTCAAGCGAGTCTCCTGCCTCTGCCTCCCAAGTTGCTGTGACCACAGGTGCCCGCCACAACTCCTGGCTATTTTTTTTCCAGTTATAGCCATCACTGTTGTTTGGTGGGCCCGGGCTGGGGATTCGAACCCGCCACCTTAGGTATATGTGGCTGGCGCCTTAGCCACTTGAGCCACAGGCGCTGAGCCCTCTTTCCTTTTTTTTTTGAGACAGAGTATCACTTTGTCTCCCTTGTAGAGTGCCGTGGCATCACAGCTCACAGCAACCTCAACTCTTGAGCTCAAGTGATTCTCTTGCCTCAGCCTCCCTAGTAGCTGAGACTACAGGCCCACCACAAGGCGTGGCTATTTTTGTTGTTGTTGTTGTTGTTGTTTTGCTTCGCAGGCCCAGGCTGGATTTGAACCCACCAGCCCCGGAGCATGTAGTTGTCGCTCTAACCACTAAGCACGGGAGGCCAGTTCAAGACTAGCCCCAAGCAATCTTCCTCGTCAATCTCCCAGAGTGCTAGGATTGCAGGTACAAGCCACCATGGCTGCCCTCAAGGGTATCATTTTAGTTCTGAAAATAAGTTGTGTCGCTCATTATTCCTGTGGTCCCTAACCCCAGGGCTGGCTACCTATACTGGTCTAGGGCCTGTTAGGAACTGGGCTGGACGGCAGGCAAGTGGGTCAGCCCGTGAAGCTCACCTACACTTACAGCTGAACCTCTAGTCCCATCACTCACGTCACCACCTGAGCTCCACCCCCTCAGATCAGCCACAGCATCAGACTCTCATAGAAGTGAAACGGGGTCTCACTGTAAACCACACATACAAGAGATCTCACTCAGGGCTCCCACTGATTCTGCATCACAGTGGGTTGTATCATTACAGCAGAACCTCCAGAGTCGCTCACCTCCCTACATTGACCACCTCCTTGAGTTGACCTAATTTTCATAGAGGGGGCATGTACCACACGTACATGTCAGTACAGTAGGCCTAGTTCCCTAGTTCCTTATGTGGGTCACCTCCTATGCTTACCGGTCCCTTGGGTGGTCAACTTATAGAGGTTCTACTGTATTTCAGTATATATTACAACATTTTAATAATAGAAACAAAGGCCCAGTAAATGTCATGCACTCGAGTCATCCTGAAACCATCCCCCACCCACCTCCAGTTCGTGGAAAAATTGTTTTCCATGAAACCAGTCCCTGGTGCCAAAAAGGTTGGGGACCAATAACTCATTCCACCAACAAATCCAGATGCTTTTCTGGCACTGGAGAGTGTTAAAGAGATAAATGAGCCACTTGACCAAGAGCCTGATCTAATAGAGGAAGCAGGTAAGGAAATCACAGCACCAATTCTGTGTCACAGACGTTCCATAAATGTCACACAGACATTTGCTGATGGTGCAGAGGAAGCCCAGAGGATCCCAGGAAAGGGATTTTTAGTTGGTTCTAAGAAACCAGAAAGCCTCCCTAGAAATTGTAGTCACCTTAGGAAACTTAAACTGGAAGAGTTAACGAGAACCTGAACTTGCCGTTTCTGACACACTTTTCACTTCTCCGTCCACCTTCCCTGCCACTGGTCAGTTTCCTGGGAAACATCCACATTTTGAGAACAGAAATACCAATAGCATGTCATTGGGATGACATCAGTGTGACAAGAACATTTTGTTAAAATAGCTCCAAGTCCTGAAGCACATTTGACAATTATTTTTAAATAAAATTAATTCCCCAGCAGGAAGTTAGTCATGAGATGGTGTGTGTGTGTATTTAAATACAAAAAAATTTTTGATTTCCAGGTTGCTTATCCTCTGGATCAGATCAGTGATTGAGGTTGAATATTAACTTTGGAAGAATTTTTAGTAAATTCTATTACTTGGAAAGAATTAGCAGAGCCTCTGGGAGTTTGTTCATGGAGACAGAGATCATGGGTGTAGCGAAAGCTTGTTTGTAACTTTCCCCAAGAATGAGGAATGAGATGGTGGTGTTTCTTTTTTTTTGAGACAGAGCCTCAAACTGTCCCCCTGGGTAGAGTGCTGTGACATCACAGCTCACAACAACCTCCAACTCCTGGGCTCAAGCGAGTCTCTTGCCTCCACCTCCCAAGTAGCTGGGACCACAGGCGCCCGCCACAACGCCCGGCTGTTTTTTGATTGCAGCCGTCATTGTTGTTTGTAGGGCCCAGGCTGGATTCGAACCCACCACCTTAGGTGTATGTGGCTGGTGCCTTAGCCACTTGAGTCATAGGCGCCAAGCCGAGATGGTGCTGTTCCAAGAGATTTAGCTTCTGTGTCTTGAGTCAAGGGAGAGTTTTTGAATGTGTGGTGTTATCTGAGCCCCTTGTGTTGGCTCTGGGGAGCTGATTTTGCTCTTCCCGTCTCTACCTTCCCGGAGATCACAGGGAAGTGTGAAATCAAACATAGTGGGAATATTTACACCATGGAAATTGGTAAACACAATCAAGTCTCCTGCACCCCCGCCTGGCAGAGTTAGTCTATCAGCAAGCTGCTGGTCGGGGAGCTATAAACAGTTGCTCTATGCAGTTGTTCATGGGTATACAGCATGCTCATGAGATCCTGAAATAGACTGTTTCTGCTCATGTGCACTGCACTTATGTGGTTAGAAAGGATGTTACTGTAATTTATGATACAAGGTGGAGCCCTTGTCTCTTGTTTAAAAATGCACTGATAGATGTTACAGGCCCCAAATGTGGGTGATCACAGCTTGCTTAGGAAGGGGAATTTGTAAAAAAAGGCAATCTCTAGTTCTGGCAAGAAACTTGATCTGGGTTCCCAGTAAGGGATTAAGTATCACACAAGCACATTCTTGCAACAGACTGCTTCAGCTGGGAGCAAAGTCTCACCACAATCAAGGGCTTTAGAGGAAAGTAAGAAACTGCTTCTCAGAACTGGTATAGAAGGCCTTTCAATGCAAGCACATACGTACAAGATCCCCAAAGTGCAGCGGCTAGGCGAGGTTTTTTTCCTTTTTCCGAGGATGTGCTCGCCACATGTTCTGGTTCTGTGGGTAGAGAGTGCGTTTTATCCCACTATAAATAGAATATTTAAGATTCCTGAAATATTTTGAGTTTCTTAAGGAATTTTATCTTCAATTGATTATGCCTCAGTACCCGAGTTATAATCTTAGAAAGGTCACAGATGTGGTGAACTCAGACGTTGCAATATTTAAGACAGTCCCTTACCTGCTTAGGAGGTGAGGTCCCAAGAGGGAAATGGACTTACTAATTGTGATCTGGCCAGGAATTTGAAAACCCAAGCAAACACACCCTGGAGGAAAAAGATGTATCAACAACACAGCTTGCCTAATGTTAGTCTAGCATGCAATTGTGTGTAATTATTCATGTGTATCCTTAAACATTAAAACAAAAATACACCCGGAAAAGGAACTTATTTTGGCTTGAGAGTGTCAAGCATCGTTTAAAAATACAGTTTCAAGTTCTAGAGAAAATTTATTTTTATCAGCACGTCAGAAGAAAAGACTTCTCTTAAAAGAACACCCCCAACTCTCTTTTTCTAAGTCTCTCTTTCTGAATATTAACTAGCAGCATGACAGATGCAAATGCCTGTAGGAAAGAGGGGGGAGATATAATTAGTGCACACACCGATTCTGAGCTTAGCTGGGAGGTTTGATGTGGTTTCTTTTTCTTTGTTTCCTTTTCCCCCTCCTTTTTGGAATTGTTCTGGCAGTTCCTCAAAAAGTTAAACGCAGAGTTACTGTATAACCCAGAAATTCTCGTCCTAGGTAGAAAGCAAAAAAGTAGAAAGAGAGAGAGAAAGAAAGAAAAATGAAAACAGAAGCTCAGATCCTCGTACACCCACGTTCACAGCAATATTATTCATAATAGCTAAAGCCTGGGAGGAACCCAAATCCCGACGACTTCCATCTTGTTTATCACCATTATTCCATGAATGGGTAAGCAGGAAGTGGGATAGCACTCAGCCTTTAGGAGGAATGAAGTTCTGACACGTCTTGCACCATGGATGCTCCAGGAAAATACTTTGCTACAATACCATGCTAAAGAGAGAGAAACCTGTTACAAAAGAACGTTGAAGCACTCCGGGAAGCCGAGGCGGGTGGATGGTTTGAGCTCATGAATTTGAGACCAACCTGAGCAAGCGTGAGACCCCTGTCTCTACTAAAAATGAAAAATCAAGGCAAGAGGATCTCTTGAGCCAAGAGTTTGAGGTTGCTGTGAGCTATGATGCCATAGCACTCTACCCAGGGCAATAAAGTGAGACTCTTTCTCAAAAAAAAAAAAAAAGATACAAAAGGACAATTATGGTATGAGTCCATTTATATAAAATATCTGGAATAGTCAAATTCATAGAGACAGAATGTAGATTAGAAGTACTAAAGGGTGCAGGGGCTAGGGGATGGAGAGTTATTGTTTGGTGAGGAAGTATGGAGTTTTTGGTTTTGTTTGTTTGTTTGTTTGTTTGAGACAGAATCTCATTCTATCACCCCAGGCTAGAGTGCTGTGGTATCATACATAGCTCGCGGCAACCACGAACTCTTGGGTTTAAGTGATCCTCTTGCCTTAGCCTTTCAAATAGCTGGGACTACAGGTGCCCACCACCATACCCAGCTAGTTTTTATTTTCTTCCCGTTTTTAGTAGAGGTGGGGTCTTGCTCTTGCTGGAGCTGGTCTTGAACTGGTGAGCTCAAGCAATTCACCCACCCCACCCTCCCAGAGTGCTAGGATTATAGGTGGAGCCACCACACCCGGCCTTGAGTTTCTGTTTAAGGTGATGAAAAGTTTGGGGACGAGATAGTTGCACGGCATTGTTAGTGTAACCGATGCCACTGAATCATACACTTAAGATTGTTAAAATGCCTAATCTTATGTTAATGTGTTATCAAAATTTAAAAAAAAATATTTTCTCAAAAGAAACTATTAAAGATTGAATCTGGTACATCTCTACATAAAAACACAGTACCCTGAAGAGTGACATTTTATCCTGTTTCCATTCACCACTGGTTCTGTAGTGTCCTCTATTCTATTCACAGACTTGATGTTTAGGCAAGAAACTACATCTGAGGAGTTAGAGTCCGACTGTTTGGATCGAATGTGCTGAATCTTATCTACCAAAGTCCTCAGCTTGGAAGATTACGGCACCGATGACTCACTGGGAGAGCTGGTCCCGCTGGGTCTACTTAGGAGGCAGGTGGATTCGGTCGATGGTGCACGTCAGTTAGGCATTGATGGTGTCTCACTCGACAGCCTGGGCTCTGGGCCAGACTGCCTGGCTTTGTGACCTTGGTCAAATGACTTAATCTCTCTGGGCCTCCCTTCTCTTATCTTTAAAAGGGAGACCGGGGCAGTGACTGTGGCTCAGAAGAGTAGGACGCTGGCCCCTTATGCCGGAGGTGACGGGTTCAAACCCAGCCCTGGCCAAAAACTAAAAAAAAAAAAATATATATATATATATATATATAAAATAATAAAACAAAATAAAAGGGAGACCATCAATAGTCACCAACTCACGGGGCTGTTTTAAGGAGCAAGTCAGTGAGTACACGGACAGCACAAAGTCACAGGGAGATTTTCTAATAAAACATCTAAAGGGTAGTTCCAGCTTTGATTTAGAATACTTTGGGTCATTTTCTTTCCCATCTTCTACCCTTAACCAAGATCTTCCCTTCTCCCCCAATTACTCTGTAGTTCCAATTTTGGGTGATTTAAATAATACTATAATAATATTATTTATAATATAATGAATTAATGTATGGAATACTACTCAACAATGAAAAGGAATGCATGATTGACACACACAACTACTTGGATGGCTCTCAAGGACATTACATTGAGTAGAAAGTCAATCTGAGGGCAGTACCTGTGGCTCAAAAGAGTAGGGCACTGGCCCCATATGCTGGAGGTGGTGGGTTCAAACTCAGTCTCCGCCAAAAACTGCAAAAAAAAAAAAAAAAAAAAAAAGTCAATCTGAAAAAGGCCATATACTCTAGGCTTCCATTCATATAACATTCTCAAAATGAAAAAATGAAATAAGTTCGTGGCTGCAGGGGTTAGGATGGCTAAGACCATGGGGTGGCTTTGAACAAAAGAGGGTAATTTGGGAGAGAGCTGCAGTTTTCTCTCTAGATGGTGGTGGTGGGTACACGAATCTGTACCTGATGTAATGATACGGAATTCTACCCACGTGGTACCAATATCTATTTACCCATGTTGATGTTGCATGGTAATTATATAAGATTTAACTCCTGGGGGAAACTGAATGAAGGGTTTATGGGCCCTCTCCGTATGATCTTTGCAACTTCCTGTCAAATGATAGTGATTTCAAAATAAAAAGCTGAAAAATCAATAATATATGTGCAATAAGAATACTTGAATAGGGGTCGATTCCTTTTGAAACAGAACTATACAAACATACAAATCAAAAGTGGCCTTAGGGGCTGCGCCTGTGGCTCAAGGAGTAGGGCGCCGGCCCCATATACCTGGTGTGGCAGGTTCAAGCCCAGCCCCAACCAAAAACTGCAAAAAAAAAAAAAAAGTGGCCTCACTAGGTGGCATCTGTGGCTCAGTGGGTAGAGCGCCAGCCCTATATACTGAGGGTGGTAGGTTGAACCTGGCCTGGTCAAACTGCAACAAAAAAATAGCTGGGCATTGTGGTGGATGCTTGTAGTCCCAGCTACTCTGGAGGCTGAGGCAAGAGCATTGCCTAAGCCCAGGAGTTGGAGGTTGCTGTGAGCTGTGATGCCACAGCATTCTACAGAGGGCGATAAAGTGAGACTCTGTCTCTTAAAAAAAAAAAAAAAGTGGCCTTAAAATGATTAAATGTTCATTATTTTAGCTTTTTAATAGCCAAGACATACAGAGGAGAAATTTGGAAGGAAAAAGAGCAAATTCTTTATCTTATTTCTCAGATGCTACTTTCTAAAACATACTTTAGGGGAGATTTTGAAACTGAGGTCATCATGGGGAAATACCCTGAAGGCAGTTTTCACATGTGCAGTGTTGCTCTTATGGCCTGTTCCTGTAGTGATTCTTGGTCTTTAAGGACAGAGAACTAAAATTTATCGGACATTTACTAGCTGTCAGTGGCTTTACACATGCTGTATCTCTTAATAATCTCCATTCAATACATAAGAAACTGAAGCTTGGGAAAGTCATTGTTAATCCGGAGACAAATGGGATGTCTGGAGCCGGCTCAGCTCCCAAGCCCAGGTTCTTTCTACTGTCTCTTCCTCCCCACACCTGACCCTGACAGTGGCTATTATCATGAGCCCCGTCTTGGGTCTGGAATGCTATGATTTGAGAACTTTGGTTCTCAATCCAAACTGTATAAAAATCCCCTGGGTGAAAATATAAATTCTTGAGCCACATTCCAGCAGATTTTTCACTGGTCAGTCTGAAGGGGGACCAGGGATCCTCATTTGCACCAGGTCTTTCCGATATGCAGATAGAGTTCATTCTTAGTCTGTGCTTGAGTACCACTGGCCCTCTGTACCGTTAGAAGATTCTAGAATTCTCAAGCATTAGCAGTAATCAGGTAAGGTGGCTAGACATTCCAGTTTGCACAGGACTGAGGGGTTTCCCTGGTCATGGGAATTTTAGAACTAAAACTAAGAAAGTCCCAGACTGACCAGAACTAACCACCCTATCAGTTCAAGACGCAACTTGCCCCTGTAGGTGTGGAAATGTTGGTAGTTCTTTAAGTTGTAATCTGGTTATCCCACAAGCTAGCTGGCTGAGCAGAGGGAATTTCCTCTCTCTGGGAGGACTACCATAGCATCAATTCACACGTATGAGGGCAGCCTGAAGGGGCTCTCTAGAGCCAGATTAAGTGTGTTTTCCATCAAACTCATAAGAAAGCAGAAGGATGAGCATGCAAGGGATTCATATCCCAAAGCCTCCATAGTTACGAACTTGGGGCTCCGCGCCCATAGCACAGTGGTTCCAGCACCAGCCATATACACTGAGAATGGCAGGTTCGAACCCAGCTTGGGACAGCTAAACAACAATGGCAACTGCAACAAACAAATAGCTGGGCGTTGTGTTGGGCACCTGTAGTCCCAGCTACTTGGGAGGCTGAGGCAAAAGAATGGCTTAAGCCCAAGAGTTTGAGGTTGCTGTGGGCTGTGATGCCACAGCACTCTACAACAAGGACAACAGAGAAAGACTCTATCTCAAAAAAAAAAAAAGAGAGAGAGAAAGAAAAGAAAGAAAAAGAGAACTCAGGCTCTGAAATAAGAGGTCCAGGAGAAGTCCCAGCTCTGCTTCCCCTAGCTAACTGTCACCCCTTAGACAAGCAAGGGGAGTTTCAACTTCCTCATCCATAAAACGATCAAGTCACCTACTGCTTCTCTGTTTCTATTTTTATTGATTTTTATATTAGTCTTCATTTATTCTTTTTCTGCTCTTTTTTTTTTTTTTTGAGACAGAGCCTCAAGCTGTCACCTGGGTAGAGTGCTGTGGCCTCACAGCTCACAGCAACCTCCAACTCCTGGGCTCAAGCGAGTCTCCTGCCTCCGCCTCCCAAGTAGCTGGGACCACAGGCGCCCACCACAATGCCTGGCTAGTTTTTGGTTGCAGCCGTCATTGTTGTTTGGCGATCCGAGCTGGATTCGATAAGAAAATAAAAATAAAGGAAGATTTTCAAGTATTGGAGAGGTGTTAAAGACGTATTAGCGCCCAACTGAATCTTCTTTGAGTAATCATAAAGACCAACCAGACAATAAAAGAGCATTATGTTCTCACTGTGGGATTCTGCGAGGTTAATGTCTCCTCCCTGTACGACTAAAATCCTCTCCCATAACACAAACAGGGACACACTTTGTAATATCATCGAATCTCCATTCACGTTATAACAATTGGGTTTTTGTCTAGTGGGGACACCGCTTCCTTTACCAGCCTTCACCGCTATTCTACACTACCCCAGGGGGACTCTGGGCAGGCTGTGTTGCTGGCGGACTCGGCTGGCTCTCCAAAGCAAACACGCCACTTGAGAAAACATCTTGGCAGCTCCTCAGAAAGTTAAGCACAGAGTTAACACACCACCCTGCCATTCCTCTCTGAGGTATACATACGCCCAAGAGAATCAACACCATATAGTCATCGTAGTCCAAAAATAGGAATAACCTAAATGTCCATCAACAGATGAACAAACACACAAAATGGAATATTAGTGAACAAAGGGAGGATGACGTGCTGATACAGCCTACAACAGGATGAACTTTGAAAACAACACGCTCAGTGGATGAAGCTGGATGCCAAGGAACTCATGTTGTATCATTTCATTCACGTAAAGCGTGCTGATTGGGCATATCCAGAGAAACAGACAGTAGGTGAGTGTTTCTGTTGCCTTTGATCAAAGAGGAAATGGAGAGAGGGTGCTAATGAATAAGGAGTTGCTTTTGGGAGTGATGAAAATGCTCTGAGTTAGATAGTAGTGATGGAGGCACAACTCTGCAAATATGGTAAAAATCACGGAATCGTACATTTAAAATAGGTGAGTACCTGGGCAAGGTGGCTCACGGCTGTCATCCTAACACTCCGGGGGACTGAGACAGGTGGATTGCTTGAGCTCAGGATTTCAAGACCAGCCTGAGCAAGAGGAAGACTCTGTCTCTAAAAAAAAAGCAGCTGGACATTGTGCCAGGTGCCTGTAGTCCCAGCTACTTAAGAGGCCGAGTCAAGAGGATTCCTTGAAACCAAGTGTTTGAGGGTTCTGTGAGCGATGATGCCATGGCACTCAACCCCAGAGCAAATCAGTCACACTCTGTTTCAAATAAATAAATAAATAAATAAATAAAAATAGGGAGTTGTAAGGTATGGGAATTATATTTTAAAAATAGCTAACTTGGGCTCGGCACCTGTGGCTCAAGCGGCTAAGGCACCAGCCACATACACCTAAGGTGGCGGGTTTGAATCCAGCCTGGACCCGCCAAACAACAATAATGGCTGCAACCAAAAAATAGCCGGGCGTTGTGGTGGGTGCCTATGGTCCCAGCTACTTGGGAGGCTGAGGCAGGAGACTCGCTTGAGCCCAGGAGTTGGAGATTGCTGTGAGCAGTGAAGCCATGGCACTCTACCCAGGGGGACAGCTTGAGGCTCTGTCTCAAAAAAAAAAAAAAAAAAAAAAAAGCTACCTTGGGCAGCACCTGTGGTTCAGTGGGTAGGGCGCCGGCCCCATATACTAAGGGTGGCGGGTTCAAACCTGGTGCTGCCAACTGCAACAAAAAATAGCTGGGCCTTGTGGCAGGTGCCTGTAGTCCCAGCTACTCAGGAGGCTGAGGCAAGAGAATTGCCTAAGCCCAGGAGTTGGAGGTTGCTGTGAGCTGTGTGATGCCATGGCACTCTATCAAGGGTGATAGAGTCTGTCTCTACAAAAAAAAAAAATAATAATAATAAAATAGCTAGCTTGTGGCTTGGGAGGGGTCGGATGATCAGTGCTGAACATCATGTGTAACTAACAGCTTCCCTGGCAAGCCCCTTGACCCATAGACAAGGTCACAGTCACTACTTGGTCATGTCTGTGGGTGGACTCTGCCTGTTGCAACAAATTTGAATACATGGAAAGCTTTGCCTGGGAGATCACGCACTGTGATGCCCCCAGACACAAGGCTTTACCATGCAGGCGGGCTCAAACCAATCCATTTTAGAAAATATTTTTCAAGCACCTATTAAGTGTCAGACAGTGCCGTTGAATCTGGAGACGGAGCGAGAAAGGAGACTGAATAGCCACAGCCTTAATGGAAGGCAGACAAGCAAGAGAGACAATTATAAACCAGTTAACACACACAGCTAAGCCGATTCATTCAAAAGATGATGAAAGTGCTCCAATGGAAATGACATAGCGTAATGAGAGGCGGGGCAGAGGGGAAGGGGCGGGACTTCTTTAGATGAGATTCCATTAGAACCCAGATTTGAATGAGAAGAGAGGAGATGTAGCCAGTTATGGAAAACTCTTGGGAAAGTGTGTTCCCGGCTGAGGGAATAGCAATTGCAAAGGCCCCGGGGCAGAGACAGGCATGGTAGAGGTACAGGAATGAAGCCAGCGTGGTTTGATCTTGAATGAGGAGAGGGACATGCAGTTGTGGAGAGGCAGGGGAGCAGGTGGTTCACGTGGGCTCCAAGGGCATTGTAAGGAACGTGGACTTAATTTCAGGTCACATGGGAAGCTGCTGTAGAAGATTCGAAGAAGGAATGGCATAATCTGATTTGCTCTGTGAAAAGTTCCCTCTGCCTGCCAAGGGGAGACTGGATTATGGGAGTGCCAGAGCAGAGAGTCCAGTTAGGAAACCATTTCAGTCATCAATCCTATTTTATGTTGCTTTCTCATCTCAAAAACAAGGGGAAGGCCTTTATTCGCTGTAACAATTTTCCAAGTATTTATAAGCCTAATTTGTTTGAACAAAAGTATAGAAGGGCGAGTGAAAATGCAGAGATCCTCTGTGCTTAAATTCATCCATGCATGCACACATGTTCTGAATCTTGACTGGAATTTTTCTTTTTTTTGAGACAGAGTCGCCCTGGGTAGAATGCCATGGCATCACAGCTCACAGCAAACTCCAACTCCTGGGCTTAAGCAATTCTCTTGCCTCAGCCTCCTGAGTAGCTGGGACTACAGGCACTTGCCACAATGCCCAGCTATTTTTTTGTTGCAGTTTGGCAGGGCCAGGTTTGAACCTGCCACCCTCGGTATATGGGGCCGGCGCCCTACCCACTGAACCACAGGTGCTGCCCAAGGTAGCTATTTTTAACTAAATTAGCTTTATTGTAATATAATTCCCATACCATACAACTCACCTGTTTTATTTTTATTTATTTATTTGAAACAGAGTGTGACTCATTTGCTCTGGGGTTGAGTGCCATGGCATCACAGTTCACAGCAACCTCAAACTCCTGGGTTTAAGCAATTCTCTTGCCTCAGCCTCCCAAGTAGCTGGGACTACAGGTGCCTGCCACAATGCCCGACTATTTTTTGGTTGTGGCTGTCATTGTTGTTTGGCAGACCGAGGCTGGATTTGAACCAGCCAGCTCTAGTGTATGTGGCTGGCACCTTAGCTGCTTGAGTCATCATCATAGCTCACTGTAGCCTTGAACACCTGAGCTCAAGTGATCCTCCAACCTGCAGGTGGGGGCCACTACTCCCAGCTAATTCTTTAATTTTGGGGCTCAACACCTGTAGCTCAGCGGCTAGGATGCCAGCCATATACACCAGAGTTGGTGAGTTCAAACCCAGCCCAGGCCTGCCAAACAATGACAACTACAAGCAAAAAAATAGCCAGGCCTTGTGGCAGGTGCCTGTAGTCCCAGCTACTTGGGAGGCTGAGGCAAGAGAATGACTTGAGACCAAGAGTTTGAGGTTGCTGTGAGCTGACACCACAGCATTCTACTGAGGGTGACATAGTGAGACTCTGTCTCAAAAAAAAAAAAAAAAAAGAAATTCTTTAATTTTTGTAGACATGGGATCTCAATATATTTCAAGGGCTAGTCTCAAAATCCTGGGCTTCATAGATCCTCCTGCTTCAGGCTCCCATAGTGCTGGGATTACAGGTCTGAGCCACTGTGCTTGGCCCAATCTTAACCAGATTGAATGTCTGTGTGGGTGGATAGTGTTATCCATTGGGCTATAATGTCCTATAGCATGATACCTGATGCCTACTATAATGTATGTTTCATCAACTCACAGATGTATATGTTGAATGATTTAGAGTTTTTGTTTGTTTGTTTGTTTGTTTGCAGTTTTTGGCCAGGGTGTGGTTTGAACCTGCCACCTCTGGCATGTGAGGCCAGTGTCTTACTCCTTTGAGCCACAGGCACTGCCTGATTACTAGAGATTTGAAGACTACAAATTAAGGGAGGGGATATACTACATACATATAATACTTCCCCCATTCATTTATAAATAAATTAACATATAAGTTTAAATTAAATAAAATTTTGTTTCAAATTTAAAATAATAAATTAAATCTAAATTAATGTCATTTGTATGTGATATTATATATCCTCTTTTTTATATATGATAGCATATATTATACAATGAATGTATGTTATGTTCGATATTACATATTATAAATGAAATATATATTTATAGATACCCATAATACATATTCTTTGGTCTCTTATATAATAGAAAAAGGTCCACTTTTCAATTGCTGTCAGTGAGTCCGCCTATACCAAAATCACTTTATTCTATTCAAAGCCATTTGGACCAACTAACTTTAGACTTGGCACAGCTTTGTTCAGGCAGGCATGTGGGTTTTTACCATTCAAATCATCAGGGTCATCTTCTATGGCAGCAGTAAGTCCCAAAGTGTCTCTAATAAGTTCAATAAGGGAGTATTTTTTTCCTTTGACTCTAATAATAATAATACTTCCTTATTAAAGTATTCATAGTATGTGATGCTGGAAACCTGTTTGTTTGTTTCTTTTGTTTTGTTGCAGTTTTTTTTTTTTCGGCCGGGGCTGGGTTTGAACCCACCACCCCCAGTCTATGGGGCCAACGCCCTCTCCTTTGAGCCACAGGAACTGCCGCCCTTTCTTCTTTTTAACTGAGTCCCTCCAACCCTTCACAGGCCAGCTCACTTGTGCATAAATGGACAGACTCCATAATGTCCATAATCCCACTCTACACAATCAGAACAGAAACAGCAAAAGCACCCTGGGTTAATGTCCTATCAGCTGCTAAATCCAAGGAAGTCTATTTTTGGCACTGCCCTGGGGGTCCTTCTCTCGGTCCTCTTGTCATTAACTCATCCTCATGACCTCTTAGCTGCAGAACTTATCAGCTTCTCTTCTTCCAGTCTTTCCTGCTTCCCTGCTTAAAAACATATGAGTCAGCCTTGACACCGCCTTCCTCCTCGCCTTCCTTGTATAAGCCAGCAACAAGTCTTGTGAATTTTGCTGCCTAAGAATCTCTCAAAACTGTCTACATGTCTTCCTCTCCCTCATGGACAGCCACCGATCTCCCGTCCTAGATTGGATCATTGCAAGAGCCCCCCCAGTCTGGCCCTTGTGCTTGCTTAATCCATTCACCCTACTCCACTGCCTGAGTGAACTCTCGAAATACAAATCTGAGCAGGCCTTCCCCATGACCGGAAACCTCACAGTTGGCCATGAAATAAAGATCAAAACCTTGGACAAGATGCTCTGGGATCCACCTGCTACTGCCCCTCCCAGCTCATCTGCGTTCCAGCCTCCCTAGTGTTCTTTCAGCCCTCCACATGCTTCAGGCTTCCTCCTGCTATGAGGCATTTGCCCATGCTGGTCCTGCTGCCAGAAATGCCCTTCCCATCCCTGGTTGCCAGGTTCATGCAACATACTTTTCAAATCCCAATTCACCTACCGTTTCCCAGGAGAGCTTTCCCTGGCCCCTCAGACACATAACCAGGCCACTCTGAGATGTGGTCTCTTTCTCCTATCTCTGTCTGCTCCCAACACAGATGTAATTCAACAGTAACTGGGTTTTTGTTTTGTTTTTTTTTGAGACAGAGCCTCAAGCTGTCCCCCTGGGTAGAGTGCTGTGGCATCACAGCTCACAGCAACCTCCAACTCCTGGGCTCAAGCAAGTCTCCTGCCTCAGCCTCCCAAGTAGCTGGGACCACAGGCGCCCGCCACAATGCACAGCTAGTTTTTGGTTGCAGCCATCATTGTTGTTTGGCGGGCCGGGCTGGGGATTAGAACCTGCCACCTTAGGTGTATGTGGCTGGCGCCTTAGCCACTTGAGCCACAGGCGCCGAGCCGGAAATAATTTTTCAAACTGACTTTTTATGATGTCAGTGTTCATAGTGCCTGTGGTAAAGCCTAGACTTTGGAATTTATTTAGATGCTACCAATTGTATTTCATGCATTCAATGAAATAGATATGCAAATAGATATTTTTTAATGGGAGGGGGTCTTACTATATTGCCCAGGCTGGTCTGGAATTCCTGGGCTCAAGGGATCCTCCCACCTCAGCCTCCCAAGGAGCTGAGACTATAGGCTCAAGCTCTGAATCCAGCCTTTTTTTTTTTTTTTTTTTTTTTTTTTTTCCGCAGTTTTTTTTTGGCCAGGGCTGGGCTTGAACCCACCACCCCCAGTATATGGGGCTGGCGGCCTACTCCTTGAGCCACAGGCACTGCCCCTGAATCCAGTTTTAATATATTTTTTAGATGCAGCTAGTGTTACTGTTATTAATGAATTATTCATGAGAGGATACCAGCTGGTACCCAAAATATGTAGGAAGCAATACATATCAGAAAAAATAATGAACAGGGTGATTTCTTTTGGAAAGAAGGGATGAGGGAAGGAAAGGAGGAAAGAGGGAGGGAGGGAGAGAGGGAGGAAAGAAGAGTCGACCACAGGGTTTTCCACAGAAAGAGAAGAAAAACTACAAATTGGTAAAATGAGAAAGGTCAAAAACCCCACAGGCAATAGCGTGGAGTAACAAGTACAATTTCAGCTTTAATATAACAGTAGTGTCATTTTCAAAGAACTTTATTCCTTTTTAATCAAATAATTGTGGGAATAATACACCATTTGGCACAGAGAACTATAAAAGTATTTTATTAGAGAAAACTAATTAGGAAATGTATTTCTTTTAGTATTTAAAGGTCTCACAGAGTCTTGGTTTGGGGTTTTTTTTTATAGAAAATGTTCAGTTCTTTATTGCGTTGGCAGTCCATATTATTTTTAAACAATCACAATTCAGCAATTCATGCATACCCAGTCTTGAAGTGACTTGGGTTGAATAGCCTATAAAGGTGAAATTCATGTTTGTAAATGCTGGCCTGACAAACCAGATCCTTAGAAGATATGGAAATCAAAAAGGGGTGCCCCGAACTCCAACTGTGCTGAAATGACAGCCTCCTTTACCCACAGTCCTCTCGCTTCACCCAGCCTGGAGGAACCCCGAGGATGCTCTCCTCCCAGGCCCCACCAGACACCCTGCAGCCATCTCTGCTCGCTGGGAGCACTTTCTGCAGACATAACCCAGCTCATCTGGGGACTTCTAATCATGTTCAT
>NW_003852418.1:14601090-14606803 GCF_000181295.1 Otolemur garnettii | reverse complement strand
TGTAATATTCATTAAGGATTTTTTGAATTTCTAAGGAGTCTGTTATTATTTCATCTTTACCATTTCTGATTGATGAAATTAGAGATTTTACTCTTTTTTTCTTGGTTAGGCTGGCCAAAAGTTTATCTATTTTATTGACCTTTTCAAAAAACCAACTTTTTAATTTATTGATCTGTTCTATAATCCTTTTATTTTCAATTTCATTTAATTTTGCTCTAATTTTGGTTCTTTTCTTCTGCTGGGTTTGGGGTTGGAATGTTCTTCCTTTTCCATAAATTTGGATGGTCAACTAGGGAATAAGTAGATCATTTTCAAGAAGCTATTAATCTGTATTCAGAAGTTTTTGAAGTTCACAGTAGTTACATCATGCAATACAGATTTAAGAAGAAATCAAAACCCCTTTTAAGAATATGAGAAAACTGAAGGAAGATGATCAAATTCTTCTGCTTGCCAATGCATTTCAGTCAATTTTATCAGAATACTAAGTCCCTATCTCATTCGAGGTTTTGGATACCCTTGAGTTTTCAGATAATATCAGTAACAAAGTGACAGATATTTCTATCTGGTTTCAAATTCTTAGCCACCTTAATTGCACCCATGATGCTTTGTTCATTATGAAAACAGACAACAAAACACCTCAAGCCTATCATGAAGAAATAAAATTCTATGGATTATTTATACTAGTTAATCCCCTTCATATATCAGAAAAGCCTTCAAAATTCCCTTCCAGTTCAGCTCTTTCTCATCACAATAAATAACTAATTCTAAAACTTTTGGCTTCTGGTTTGCCACATGAAGCTTCAAGGCACTACTGCACCCTAGCAACACCCAAGGTCATTCCATAGTGGTTGAACACACTAGATTGATCTTAGACCCAATTATGAGTACGATCAAGAGCACAATTTGCCTTCAGTGTCTTTCCCCCTGCCTTCTTGGCACTGTTCCTTTCTATAACACGAGCTGAAACCTCTTTTTCTTAGACACTTATTTTATCCAGTTTATTTACAAAAGTCATTTGTGTTTGAAATAAGAATTTTAGAGTCTGTGGATGGATTTATTTGTAAAGCACCTTTAAGAGGGACTCTGAACTATCCAGTATTTGCCTCTCCTATGGTCCAGCAGGTGGGGAAGAACTAGATGAGCACTAATGATAGAGCTAGCATGACTAAGTTTCCAGGCTGTGCTTCCTGCTTTGAGTTGCCTTCTGTCAGGTCTTCCTCCCTGAAATGTCACAGGGCCCTCTCTTAGGTGGTGTCTTCCTCTCAGCAAGAATCAGTTAGTGGGGCTCGGCGCCTGTGGCTCAAGTGGCTAAGGCGCCAGCCATATATACCTAAGGTGGCAGGTTCGAATCCAGCCCAGGCCCGCCAAACAACAATGACAGATGCAACCAAAAAATAGCCGGGCATTGTGGCGGGCGCCTGTGGTCCCAGCTAAGCTACTTGGGAGGCTGAGGCAGGAGACTTGCTTGAGCCCAGGAGTTGGAGGTTGCTGTGAGTTGTGATGCCATGGCACTCAACCCAGGGGGACAGCTTGAGGCTCTGTCTCAAAATAAATAAATAAATAAATAAATAAAATAAATTAATTAATTAAATAAATATAACAAGAATCAAGAGAAATAATAAATCAACTGGGTTTTTTCCCCCTTTTTTCTTTTTTAAAGACAAAGTCTCACTTTATTGCCCTCGGTAGAGTACCGTAGAGTGCCATGGTGTCACACAACTCACAGCAACCTCCAGCTCCTGGGCTCTCAAGTAGCTGGGCCTACAGGTGCCTGCCACAACGCCTGACTATTTTTTGTTGTTGTTTCAGTTTGGCAGGAACCAGGTTTGAACCCACCACCCTCAGTATATGGGGCCAGCGCCCTACCCACTGAACTGTAGGTGTTGCCCAACAAATGTTTTAAGCAATTCAAAAAAAAATTAATATAGCAGAAGGGTGGGACGGCGCCTATGGGTCAAGGGAGTAGGGCGCTGGCCCCATATGCTAGAGGTGGCGGGTTCAAACTCAGCCCCAGCCAAAAACTGCAAAAAAAAAAAAAAAAAATAGCAGAAGGATTAGGAATCTGAGCTGTGCCTTACTTATGAATGCTAGCTGTTATTACTGTTATAATTGAGTGTCTAGTTTTGGACAAATTTCCCATTTTTTTTTTACACACAAAGCTACTCACCAATGTAACTTTGTTCCTCGTAATCCAGGTTCATAATGCTTTTCAGAAAGTATTTTTCCACAAGATAAGACTTAACCCCCACATCGTAGTAGAGGTGTTTATCTCAGTTAAGAATGAAGTCCAACTTCCAAACCCTATGTTCTAAAGCGTAGGAACATTTTCCAGGTACATGGACCTACAGGCAAAGCTATTCTAAGTTCCTAACAAACACACAAAAGCCAACTCATCAAAATAGAAGCCAGAGAAATGGTTTCCAGCATTAACTATAACCACATATAGAGAACTTCTGAGATCTACCTTGAGCCAGGTACAGCTAAATGCTCCGTGGGCATCAGCGCCTTGAATCCTGGCACCAACCAGATGGAATGAATTATTATTAAACCCATTTTATAGCTGTGGGAAGAGAGGTGCAAAGCAAAAGCTTAAATAATTTGTCCAGGGTTTTAAACAATGGATCAGGGCCGCCCAACAGCCAAAGCAGTTGGGAAAGCACTTCACTTTCCCTTCCAAAATGATTATCTTGCATAAAACCCCAGTGGCTTCAAGTCGTGGACAATTCCTGGAAATGTGGGGACAAGCGCAGTCTTCCTAGTTTTTTTCAGCATACTCTATTAAACTATATTGCTGTTTTTGATACGTTAAACAAGAGAGCTGCCCTTGACCTTGGGATTCTGGTCTTCTCTTCCTCAAGAGGTGTTTCACTCATCAGTCTTCTCCCCTCCTGCCGTCACCTAAACTTTGAATGATGGATTATTTAAAGAGAAAAATTTCATACACATTTCCTAAACAGTCTGCACCCAGCATTCAGTATTCCATTGCTCTCAAACCACAACAACACTATTTATGTTTTTCTAATAACCCTCCACCTATTTTTTGCAGTCTTCTCTATTATCATCTATTGAATAAAGTCCAAGGTACTATTTGCTTTAGTTCCTGGTGCCAAGACCCTGATGTATTCCTTTGCCCCCCACCTCAGGAATGTCCCAAATAAATCATGAAATGGAGGACAATTGAATTAAGATCCAGTCCCTAGAATCCAGAAAGAAGTGGCTTGGGGCTTGGCGCCTGTGGCACAATGGTTATGGCGGTGGCCACATACACCAAGGCTAATGGGTTTGAACCTGGCCCAGGCCAGGTAGACAACAATGACAACTACAACAACAACAACAACAAAATAGCTGGGGGCGGCGCCTGTGGCTCAGTGGGTAGGATGCTGGCTCCATATAACGAGGGTGGTGGTTTGAACCTGCCCCGGCCAAACTGCAACAAAAAAACAGCCGGGCGTTGTGGCAGGCCCCTGTAGTCCCAGCTACTCTAGAGGCTGAGGCAAGAAATTCTCCTAAACTGAAGAACTAGAGGTTGCTGTGAGCTGTGACACTACAGCACTCTACTAAGGGCGACAAAGTGAGACTCTATCTCTAAAACAACAACAAAAATAGCCGAGTGTTGTGGAGGGCACATGTAGTCCCAGCTACTCAGGAGGCTGAGGCAAGAGATCGCTTAAGCCCAAGAGTTTGAAGTTGCTGTGAGCTGTGACACTATGGCACTCTACCAAGGGCAACAAAATGAAAGTCTATCTCAGAAAAAAAGAAAATGAAGTAGCTTGGGTCAACATTTGCTTATATCTACTTGTTTTCTCTTCCCATCCTAATCCCATAATTTCCCTTTATAGAAAACACATAGGACTTAATAAAAGCACCTCATTAAACATTGATTTATTTTCCTCTCTGAAGAAGTGAGCTATCAGATATTCACATGACTCTCTCCCCCAGACCAGTGAGT
Source organism: Otolemur garnettii (assembly GCF_000181295.1). Classification (NCBI taxonomy): domain Eukaryota; kingdom Metazoa; phylum Chordata; class Mammalia; order Primates; family Galagidae; genus Otolemur; species Otolemur garnettii. The sequence continues at coordinate 14,602,854 of NW_003852418.1, read as the reverse complement.
CTTACTCATTCAGTCCTTTCCTGAAAAAATTTCTCTTTCACCTCTTTAAAAAAACGAACCCCCTCCTTCATGTTTACATGGATGGAGCTGGAAAATGTTCATCTTAGCAAAGTATCTCAAGAATGGAAGGAAAAGTATCCAGTGTACACAGCCCTATTATGAAACTAATTTATAGCTTTCATATGAAAGCTATAACCTAATTATAGCCTAAGAATGGGGGGATGGGAGGAGGGAGGGTGGGACCACCTCTATGGTTTAATCTTACAAGGGTACAAGTGACTCTTTCTAAAAGTAGACTATAAACATCTTACCACAATAACTAAGAAAATGACATAAAGGTTATCTTAATCAGTTTGATGAAAATATTTCAAATTGTATATGAAAACACTACACTGTACCCCATGATTGCATTAATGTACACAGCTATCATTTAATAAAAAATAAAGAAATAAATTTTAAAAATAAAATAAAATAAATCAACCTGAGAAGATAAACTACATTGATATCAAATAAAAAGTCAGCTAATGCTAAGTAGAAAAAAAGAAAAGAACCCCTGTGGGCGGCACCTGTGGCTCAAAGGAGTAGGGCTCTGGCCCCATAGGCCGGAGGTAGCGGGTTCAAACCCAGCCCCGGCCAAAAAAAAAAAAAAAAACTGCAAAAAAAAAAATGAACCCCTTTCCTTTTATTTTAAAAGGCTTCTGTGAAAGAAGAGGGCCCTAAGTTCGTGGCTGGGGAGATCTCCTTCTGCTCCTCCTGAGACATGTATCAAAGCAGCCAGCTGCCTGGCTTGAAGATCAGAACTCAGCCCTGCCTGGGACTCAGCACCAGGCCCCCAAGACCACTGGTGTTCCCACACACAGGCTGGGAATAGAGAAACATGCCTGGTGTTTAAGGATCTCAAGGTAAACAATTCTTAGAAAAAAAAAAAGAAACAGCCTTTAAATTGGCCTTCAGGGAGCGGTTGGAGTGACTGTACATTTTTAAGCCTGGCATATGATTTTTTTTCCTTCTTCAAATGAACGTTTAAATTGCTCTCTGTGCCATTGTATTGTAAGCACTATAATTAGCATGATTTAAACAATGTAGCCATAACTAAACCAGATTATCTATCTGGACTTAATCTAGTGAGAACAAAGGAATCCATTCACTGTGCCCTGAAATCCGATTTAATACATAAACATGAATAGAAAAAGTCAACATTCTGGGTAACTTTAGTGCAATCATATGATTTTTAAACTACAATACACCAGAGAAAGCAGATATCTTTTTAAAAGGAAAAAGAAAAAAAGAACAAGGCCATAAACTCCCACTTGCTACTACTATTTTTCACGCAGGGGCCTTCCTGGTTCTGGAGCAAGCTGTTCAAGCTGTTACCTGAAAGGTGTTTATCAGAAATCACTTTACGTTTCACAGCTGTTTGTACATTACCACACCCTCCCAGAAGCCAGGCCCTCCAAACTGGTTTCTTTAATCAAGAAATGAATGTAGCGCAGAGCCTGTGGCTCAGTGGGTAGGGCACTGGCCCCATATACTGAGGGTGGTGGCTTCAAACTCGGCCCTGGCCAAACTGTAACAAAAAAATAGCTGGGTGTTGTGGCCATCGCCTGTGGTCCCAGCTACTTGGGAGGCAAAGGCAGGAGACTCGCCTGAGCCCAGGAGTTGGAGGTTGCTGTGAGCTGTGATGTCACTGCACTCTACCCAGGGGGACAGCTTGAGGCTCTGTCTCAAAAAAAAAAAAGAATGTACATTGGGGTTCAGTAAAAA
>NW_003852418.1:14581116-14600802 GCF_000181295.1 Otolemur garnettii | reverse complement strand
CTGGGACCACAGGCGCCCGCCACAACGCCCGGCTATTTTTTGGTTGCAGCCATCATTGTTGTTTGGCGGGTCCGGGCTGGGGATTCGAACCCGCCACGTTAGGTGTACATGGCTGGCGCCTTAGCCGGTTGAGCCACAGGCACCGAGCCTAGCTTTGTCTGTTGAGACACATATTTCTCCTCTTACCTCTTTATCAGTTCACTTTGATAAGACTAAATCTTTTTTTTAATACTCTATTTGCTAAAAAAAAAAAAAAAAAAGCAAAGCATTTCGTCAACACAGTCCAATTTTAGGTGTGTTTGTGATTATTTTTTCCATAACCAGCAGGTTCCAGCTTTCTGTACAACTTTTGCTTTCTGTGTAATGCTATTAATTATATTCTTGTTCTGTCTGCTGTGAGCTGCCCCTATCGGCAGAGATTCGGAAGAGATTGAAAGAGGGAGGGGAGAAAAAAAAAAATGAAGAAAATAAGGACAGCGCAAGAGCATATTGGATATATAAACCGCTCTTCCTGAAAAGATAAATGATTTGTTAATGAATAGATCCTTTAGGCCATAAAAAATCCATTTATTTTCTTTTGAATTTGAATAGAAGAGATTTGCATTTTTTCCTGCGCAGTTACACTTAAATTAAAATGCGGTGCTGCACGCGAGGCTGGTATAGCATCAGACTGAATAGTCACGGCAGCACACTGTATTATTTGTAAAAACAAAATTCATAGCTTGGATGAGGAAAGCATTGTGGCAGGAAAAATGTACACCGACACGGAACTCCTCCTGTTGGGAGAAAAGCCACTGACAAATCGGGGCTAGAAGTCTGGCATTTAATTTCAGGTATTCAGGGAGAAGGGGCAACCGCCAACGTGTTTATTTTATATGGGAACCTGCCATGTCTCAAATACTTGCTTTTCTGATAGCAAAGCGTTAAGATTGTTTCTCTGTGTTTGGATGTCTAACTATTCATAGAGAGTCAACATTTTTTTTTTTTCTGAAAGCAAAGTAGAATCAAGATTTTTTTTTCTTTTGACCCCCCCCCAAATGTATTGTGCGTCCGCGTCTTTTTGCGCCCTAGCCTGGGTGACGAGGCGGGGGTGGGGGTGGGGGGCTGCGAACAGGAAGGGTGAGCTGGAACCCTCCACTAGCTCTGTCTCTTCCTTTCTCTCAGTCTCTCCTCCCCCAGCCCACAGGGACAGGAGAAAGTATTCCTGGGGTTTTCTGTGATTACCAGCAGCCTCCAGAAGAGTTTGCTAAGAGTCGCTGTCTCCGGAGCAGCTCCTTGGAGTCTGATGACGCCGAAGAACAAAGTTCAGGCGATTAAGTCAGATCCAGGAGCATCCAGGTCTTAAAAATGGGGAAAAGAGGAAGCAGGTCAATTTATTTGAATTGAGGGAACGAGCTAAGATAAGGTCTCTAATGTACACATTCCAAACTTTAAAAAAAAGGGTGGGGGGCCGGGGGATGGCGATGTCAAAGTGCCTTCCGGGCCAGGCAGGTGGCAGAAGTGAAGCCGGCCGCCAGGTGGGGGCAGTGGCGGGCAGGAGAGGAGGGGGCGCCTGCTCCTCCCCACGGCCCCCTTGCCATGTGACTGGAAGTTTGGACCTGGTGTCTCCAGAGCTCCCATTTTGTTAAGAAAAATCAGAAATTCGGAATTTCAGGCAAGGCTTGCTTTAAAAATGTTGACAACTATTTCAAATTGTTTGAATACCATCTGAGCCAAATAAAACGACTGTGAACTAAGACAGCCCTTGTCCACCAATTGGCTGCCTCTTCTTAGGAAGAAGATAAAAATTCAGAAAAGGACTCTCTAAAGTATATACTGTACTTCCATTGGTTACCTCTTAACAGTTCCTGGCTGATTCGATAGTAACTGATAGGACACTTAATATTTTAGCTTCATAATAAGCTATTTATTTCTTCACCTGTATTTTCTTTTTTTTATTAAATGAAAATATGGAATGCTTCACAAATTTGCGTGTCATCCTTGTGCAGGGGCCAAGCTAATCTTCTCTGTATCCTTCCAATTTTAGTGTATGTGCTGCCGAAGTGAGCACACACCTGTTTTTTCTCTTTCATTTTTATTAAAGACAAGATCTTGCTACCTTGCTCAGGCTGTTCTCAAACTCCTGGCCTGGAGCCATCCTCCCAATTCGGCCTCCCAAAGTCCTGGGAGGACTGGAATTACCTGGAACCACCATGCTGGGCCTCAAATATTTTTTTCAGTTGAATGTATACTAAGTGCTGAGAACTGAGCATTGTGTAGAATGTTCTTGTCTAGAGAGAAACCCACCACTAGAAACCCATTCTTTTGGACATAAAAATCAGTAATTCTAAGAATTTGAGAGGAGGGAGAAATTTGAAAGGCAATATTCTCCCCTAAATTAGCAAGTTATTTATTGTTTATTAAGTAATTAGATCTTTGATTTCATGATTCATATCTATTTAAAGGGACTCATTTAAGGATTTCCCAAGAGCTGTTTGTATTGCAATGTGGAACCCACATTTTACCTTCATGCTGTAGAAAACATCGCTAATTTTCTGACAGGGATAGCTGGATTTATCTTCTGGCATTATGTGGACCACAAAATGGAAAACTGACCAGTTTGTTACATTGTAGGTACTTTCCTGTTCTCTGATTTACTTCATAACACAACTGAGCTTTTTTCCTTGGGTACATTTAAAGCGGAGATTTCATAAAAGTTCAGCAGTCTCACAAATGATTTTAAAAGTACAGATATTCCTGTACTTAAAAAAAAAAAAGTACAGGTATTACCTGGTGGTGGCTGCTCAACCCAGTAATCCTAACACTTTGGGAGTCTGAGGCTGGAAGATCCCTTGGAGGCCAGGAATTTGAGACCAGCCTGGGCTATATGCAGTAGTGAGGTCATGTCACTACTAGGGGAAAAAAAGTACAAATATCAAAAGATACAATTTATTTATTTTTTTGAGACAGAATCTCATTATGTTGCCCTTGGTAGAGTGCTGTGGCGTCACAGCTCACAGCAACCTCAAACTCTTAGGCTTCGGCAATTCTCTTGCCTCAGACTCCCAGGTAGCTGGGACTACAGGCGCCTGCCACAATGCCTGGCTATTGGTTATAGTTGTCATTGTTGTTACCTGACCCAGGCTAGGTTCAAACCTGCCAGCCTCGGTGTATATGGCCGGTGCCCTACCCACTGAGCTGTGGGAGCTGAGCCTGGAATAGGGGTTATTTAGTATAAGTTTTCTAGAAGGTAGTTTCTATGAAACCAAATATAAGATACAGGCACACTCTGATACAGAGCTTATCTTTGGGGATTTACCTTAAGGAGAGCATCTCTCAAATGTGAAAGACTGAATACACAAGGGTGTTTGCACAAGGCTCAGTTTAGAATAATTATTAATGTAAGTTGCAAGCACCTTGAATGTCCCTCAAAAGTTGTCAAGGGTTACATAAACTATGGCTTAGCCATTAACAAAGATAACATGGATTTATGTTTATTATTGCAGAAAAAACGTCTAGGACCGACCACACGGAATTTGCAGGGTATAATTGTATTCATTTAAAATTACGGTGTGTGTAAGAGAAATCTCAAATGATGTTTATTGAGATGTTAAGAATGCTCTTTTCAGCCAAGCGAGGTGGCTCACACCTGTAATCCTAGCATTCTGGGAAGGAATTCGAGACTAGCCTGAGCAAGAACTAGATCTTATCTCTATGAAGGGGGAGGGGGGAAAAAGGGAGGGAAGGGAGGGGAGGAAGGGAAGAAAGAAAGAAAGACATTAACTGTGCATGGTGGCAGGTGCCTATAGCCCCAGCATCTTGGGAGACAGAGGGAGGATTGCTTGAGCTCAGGAGTTTGAAGTTGCAGTGAGTTTCAGCTGCTCTCTGGCCTGGGTAAGAGAACAAGACTCTATCTCAAAAGTCCAAAAAAAAAAAAAAAAAAGCTACTTTCTATGTGGTAGAATGGTAGAATCTTTGATAATTTTAATTCTTTGTACTTTTTTTTTTTTTTTTGCCCACTCACAGGGAAGAAATGTGCTGAATGAGAATGAGAAAAAGCAAAAAAGCATAACTTAAAGAACCGAGTAAATAACTTTCTCAATTAAATAATAGCAATGACTCAAAATTGAGTAACATCCCTGAGTGCAATTTCCGGAGGTTAGAACATCTCTCACTGGGTATAAACAGACACCACATGGGAGGAGGTAGGTTTGGCCTCCCGGTCTGAGCTGAGCCACACAGCATTACCCTGAGTGCAGGCGAGGCTAAAAGGATGGTCCTTGCTTCTGTCACACTGCACGAGCCATAAAAGGCCTCTTTTTCCCCATCTTGCTCTAGCTACTCTCTCTTTTTTTTTTTTGCAGTTTTTGGCCAGGGCTGGGTTTGAACCCGCCACCTCCGGCATATGGGGCCGGCTCACTACTCTTTTGAGCCACAGGTGCCACCTGCTCTAGCTACTCTCATGGAGTCTTCTGACGTTAGTTATTCAGGTTTTGAAGCATATCTGTACACAACCACAAGAATCAGTTGAGAAATGAATGAGCTGGTCCTTCGCCTGCCTCACCTCCTTTCACATAAACGTCTCCCATGAAGGTGCATTCTGATTCTGACAAGTATCCTCCACCTTTGCTCGGGTTTCCCGCAAATATAACATGTAAGAGTTTTCCAGACTATATTTTATGACGTTAATAAGTCACAGAATACAGCACAGCAGAAAGGTCTGTGGGCAAATCAACATAGGAAGTTCTGGATTAGAGAAAAATCAAACTGTTTTCTTTTCTATAGAACTTCTTAGTGCCATTAAATATGTGAACACATGCAAAAGATTTTCAATGGGAGGAGATTGTATTTCCTGAATTTATTGACCTTGGGACTAGTCACTCCCCAAAGAACAACTTAGCTCTTCAACAGGATAATAGGTGAGTCATCTTTGCATTAAAAAAAAAAAAGAAAAAGAAACCCTTAATTGTTGTTACCGTATTATTTTATTTTATTTTAATTTTTATTTTTTTTTTGAGACAGAGCCTCAAGCTGTCGCCCTGGGTAGAGTGCTATGACATCACAGCTCACAGCAACTTCCATCTCCTGGGCTTAAGTGATTCTCTTGCCTCAACCTCCTAAGTAGCTGGGACTATAGACGCCTGCCACAACGCCTGGTTTTCTTTTTTTTTTGGTTGCAGCCGTCATTGTTGTTTGGCGGGCGGGCCGGGCTGGATTCGAACCTGCCACCTTAGGTGTATGTGGCTGGCGCCTTAGCCGCTTGAGCCACAGGCACTGAGCCTATTCTTTCATTTCTTTATTCCACTATCTCCTAGACCAGTAGTATGGGAAGATTTTTGCATAAGGGATAATTTAGAAAAGGTGAATGTGCTTTCAAAGTTCTATAGAGTCATTCAAGGTAAAATAGTTTATGGCATTGGGTGGGGTATACTTTTATGATTTAATTTACTTACCATGATGGATTCTAGAGGTGATGATTAGGAGAGAGAAAATGGCTCTTTTTCCCCTCTTCCCCCTCACTATTCTCTACTCTCCCTCTCTCTCTTCTCCACTCTCTCCTCATCTCTCTCTCCTCTTCTCTCTCCTCTCTTCTCTTCTCTTTTTCTCTCCTCCTTGGGTTGTTCTGCAGCCTTCCTCCCCCACCACCTTGTACCTTTCGTACAAGCAAAAAAAAAAAAAAAAAAGGAGAGAGAAAATGTCAGACGTGTATTAAGTACTGTCTTGGTTCAGGCCCACATAGCCAATTCCCACAGGCTGGGTGGCTTAAATGACCATCATTTCTTTCTCACGATTCTGGAGGCCCGGCGAAGCCCAAGACCAGGGTCCCATTAGGTTGGGTTCCAGTGAGTGCCTTCCTATCAGCTGAACATACTTGACTTCTCTGTGTTTCCTGACATGGTGGGACAAGTGCCAGCTAGGTCTCTGGTCTCTTCTTAAACGGCAGCTAATCTCTTTCATGAGGGCTCCACCCTCATGACCTATCACCTCCCAAAGGTCCCAGCTCCAAATACCATCCCATTGGCAGCTGGATTCCAAAATACGGATTTTGAGGAGACACAAACATTCAGGATTCAAAACTATTATGGAAACATAACTACCCTTAAAATGATAATACCTCTGTGAGATGGGTCTTATTGGCGGCCTCGTTTTATTTTTTTGAGGTAGGATCTCTGTTTTCTAGACTGGAGTACAGTGGTGTCATGATAGCTCACTGCAGCCTCCAACTCTCCAACTCCTAGGCTCAAGCAATCCTCCTGCCTCACCCTCGCAAGTAGCTGAGACCTCATGAGCCCGAGCCCACCACCATGCCTGGCTAGCCTCCTCAGATCACAGATGAGAAAATTAAGGCCCAGAGCAGTTAAAGAAACTGCCCAAAGTCACACAGTAGAAAGCAGCCGGGCAGGAATTAAAACCCTCTGATCCAAGAGCTCAAAGCATAAAGCAAAAAGACTTTTAATGAAAGTAGCCCTGGGCCAGGCAGAAATCAAAAGTTCACTAAGCAGTATGATTATGCTTATGTCGTGCTAAATATTCCCTGCCAGGGAGTGGCTCTGGGTTGGACTTCAGTCTCCCAGAAGGACACCAGAGCACAGGCTTCCAACAACCCACAACAGGGAAATAGCCCTGTGAGTGTGGGCGGGGCCTTTCACTTCCTCAGAACACCCCAAAGCAGATATTTGTTCTTTTGTGTGTTCACTCATTCATTCATTGTTCAACAAGTATATCTTGGCCTAGATACAGTGGCTCACACCTGTAATCCCAGCACTCTGGGAGGCCAAGGCGAGAGGATTCCCTGAGCTCAGGAGTTCAAGACCAGCCTGAGCAAGAGCAAGACCCTGTCTCTACTAAAAGTAGAAAAACTGGCTCGGCGCCTGTGGCTCAAGTGGCTAAGGTGCCAGCCACGTACACCTGAGCTGGTGGGTTCAAATCCAGCGCAGGCCCACCAAAAACAACGATGGCTGCTACGAAAAAATAGCCAGGCTTTGTGGCGGGCGCCTGTAATCCCAGCTAAGTTGGGAGGTGAGACAAGAGGATAGATTGAGGTTGCTATGGGCTGTGATGCCATGGCATTCTAGCTTGGGGCAACAAGCTTAAGACTCTATCTCAAAAGAAATAAATAAATTAATTAATTGAAATAAAAAATAAAAAAACAGCTCAGCAGCTGTGGTTCAAGTGGCTAAGGCGCCAACCACATACACCTGAGCTGGTGGGTTCAAATCCAGACCAGGCCCACCAAAAACAACAACGACGGCTGGAACCAAAAAATAGCCAGGCTTTGTGGCGGGCGCCTATAGTCTCAGCTACTTGGGAGGTGGAGGCAGAAGAATCGCTTGAGCCCAGGAATTGGAGGTTGTGATGCTACGGCACTCTACCCAGGGTGACAGCTTGAGGCTCTGCCTCAAAAATAAAATAAAATAAAATAACCAAATATACATATATATATATATTTTTTTTTTTTTGAGACAGAGTCTTACTATGTTTCCCTCAGTAGAATGCTGTGGCGTCACAGCTCACAGCAACCTCCAGCTCTTGGGCTTAAGTGATTCTCTGGCCTCAGCCTCCCAGGAACTGGGACTACAGGTGCCCGCCACAACGCCCAGCTATTTTGTTGTTGTTTAGCAGGCCCTGGCCCAGGTTTGAACCCACCAGCCCCAGTGCATGTGGCTGGTCCCCCAACCACTGAGCTGCAGGCGCCAAGCCAACAACAAGTATATCCTGAGCACCAGTTAGAAGCCAGGCATTGTGCCACCATTGCCCCTGAATGCACCATTCGGCCCACAAGGATAAAGACATGATCCTCACTCAAACGTAGGGACCATCATCAAGAAAATGGGAATTTTACAAGGTTGGAATTTAAGATTACATAAGGAACTTGATTTTCAACCATAAACTTGAAAATAATTTTAATGTGCCCTTAGTGGATGTGAAAATGGATTTACACTATCTGGCCACAAAAAAAGAAAGTGCTTCTTGAGTATAATAACTGCTAATGTATATGTAACAGGACAGAGTTTTAAATGAGCTACAATGTTCAAGGAGGTCTCTTAAGTCTCAGAGGGAAGTGAGATGTGAAAACTAAGGTGCAGGAGGGCTAAGTGGCTGGCACGAGGTCACACGGTTAGCAACCTTGGCCCAGCTATCAGTTTGACCGTTATTGTTACTAATATTGCCCTGTGCCATTCCCCTATCACCTCACATTAGTGGGGACACTTCTGGCCCTCAGGAACTTAAAGAGTGTCTAGTCCACATTGCCCAAACTATCAGGTGTGTGAGCAGAAGTGTATGTACATAAAAATATTCTAAAATCTCTACTTACTTAACAAATTCAAAATATAAGCCTATCATAAGCATCCAATTCTAGGTACTTTTGGTTGCATTTAATTCCTTTTAAAATATATATATATGGGGGCCAAGCAGGTGGCTCACACCTGTAATTCTAGCACTTTTGGAGACTAAGACAAGAGGATCACTGGAGACCAGAAGTTCAAGACCAACCTGGGCAACATAGCAAGACCCCACCTCTACAAAAAAAATAAAAATTGAAGGCGGTGCCTGTGGTTCAGTGAGTAGGGAGCCGGCCCCATATACTGGAGGTGGCAGGTTCCAACCCGGCCCTGGCCAAAAACTGCAATAAATAAATAAATAAATAAATAAATAAAAATAAAAATTAAGCAGGACAGCAGCCTTGGAAGTTGGCATCCGCTAAGGAGTGTGTAAAAACTCACCAATCAAATCAAGCAAAAAAATAAAATAAAATAATTTAAATCTTAGCTGGGGATGGTGTCTTGAACCTGAGCTATGATCATACCACTGCACTCCACCTGGGGTGGCAGACCAAACTGTCTTTCTCTTTCTCTCTCTCTCTTTTTTTTTTTTTTGAGACAGAGTCTCACATCATCATAGCTGACAGCATCCTCAAACTCCTGAGCTCAAGCAATCCACCCACCTCAACTTCCCACAGTGCTAGGATTATAGGTGTGAGCAACCACACCTGGTCTCTTTTTTTTTTTTTTTTTTTAAATGGAGATGTGGTTTCACTGTGTTGTCCAGGCTGGTCTCAAACTCCTGGCCTCAAGTGATCCTCCTGCCTCAGCCTCCCAAATTATTGGGATTATAGGCATAAACCACCATACTGGATGGTTAACTATCCCAATTTCCCCCTTCTTTCTGACCAAAAATCAGGAGGAGTTAGGGAGAGATGTTGTATAGATTACCTCGTGCATCCAATAAATAATCTTTAAGCTACTGTTATGTCTTAGGCATTATTCTGAATGCTAGAGGTATCGCAGTGCAGAAAGCAAGACCAAATACTTAACACATTAAATAAAAAAAAAAAAATCACAAGAGACAATAAGTGCTGCAAAGAGGCGTCCATATATTCCATCTATGATGTTTTACAGATGTTATTTACTGTGTGACTGCCAAATACTCCCAATATAACCCTAATCATCTTTTTTGGGGGGGGTCGGGGCTGGGCTCGAACCCACCACCCCCGGTATATGGGGCCTGCGCCCTACTCCTTGAGCCACAGGCGCCGCCCCCTAATCGTCATTTTTATAACAAAGTGAATACTGATCATATTCCTGTCTTTGTTCAGTACAGACTGGCAAATAAATGCTGGGTTCCAACAAGGATGGGGGAGAGGAATGAGGCAAAACACTGGTTTCCTGCCCCTAAGGAGCAGCAGAGCCAGCAAGTAAACACACCATTTCAACATAAACACAATAGCTCCTTGATAGATAGAGGTAGCAACAGGTTGTCACAAAAACAGGCAGCTCTCTGCAAAGACACTGCCTCTGGGAATGTGTGAAGCATTCAGCTGAGAAAGAGGCCAAAATCAGAGAGTCCAGTCTACAAGATATTAGGGGTAAGAAAAGGGATAGGCAGGGAGGAAATACCACCTCCTGGCTATTCCCAGATCATAAAATGTGACGGGAATTTTTCCTTAAGGATGTGTCTCTTGCGAGCTAAGATGGCAATGCTTCCCCACAGTCAATCTGAAGTTTAGAATGCAAACGATTCCCTTTCATCTAGCCCTCTGACAGATGAATATAATACAAAAATGAAAACACATCTCTTCTTGACTCTCATTGAAATCTCTTCCCTCTTTTCAAAATCTTTTCAACAAAATGCCGCTTTACTGTGGAATCTGTTCTATTGATTTGTCTTAATAAAAGATCTCTCCTAAAGAAAGGAAAGCCACCTTTGATCTGACTTGACAAAAAGATCTAATCAAACAATAAAATCTACCAGGAAAAAAGAAAAGGGAGGCGAGCTTCTCTGAGCCACATCAAATATATGAAAAAGAAAATACTTCATTTAAATGCTAAAAACTAACACAAAACAGCTTGAAATGTAATAACCTCTGCTCAATAAGTGAAACCACATGTTGATCTGACATGCGTTTCTAAGACACAATTAAAGGTCACTTCGTGTACAAACATCCCATTCTGAAGTGAGAGGCCTGAATCGTTTTATTTTTGGCCTCTGTGGGGGCAGGTGCTCCAACCTGGTTCGAACCATAGAGATGCATCAAAAGGAGATTAAGGTGATAGTCCAGAAACCGGAAGACCCACATCTTACCACCCCAGGAAATGTACAACCCTGGATTTCAGCTGTTTCTGCCTTGAAGTCCTAGGAGACGGGCCTAATAGATGTCAGAACCCTTGCTAATATCACCTTCTATGGCAGCGGCCTCACTCAAAAATGAAAATACAGCTTCCTTTCTCCTCTGCTCACCTTCACCGCTCCCTACGCCCCCCTCTGCCCTCCAATTCAAAGCGAGTTGGGGTGTTTCAGCAGCTGGGATGTGTCAAGACTCTAACCGGGAATATTTGGAAAGGGACTTCCAAGAACGCTGTATCCCCCAGGCCTATCTCCTCTTACCAAATCCCTCTAAGGAAAGGATGTGCTGGAGAAAGACTTCAAAGTCTTTCAAAAGGGAAATCCCATCTCGAAAGCTTTTCTCAGAATGAGAAAGAAACACACGATGTGATTTGAAAGGGAAGGAAACCTTAAGAGCAGTGAAGGAGGATCAAAGAATTAAGTTCCTGTGAACGTAACTGATCCTTTCCAGTGGAACGTGCCTTTACTCTTTCCGATGCTCTCAACGCGCATTTTGGAGATAGTAAAGTTGACTTCCTGAAAATCAAAATAAAGAAGCGAGTCTGCGTTCCAGAAAATCACGTGGGCTCTCCCCGTCCCACTCCATTCCCACCCCTTTCTGATCGCTTTTCGGACCCTCCTCCCCAGCGCTCCCTTCGGGGCGTGCAGCGACCTCCCGCGCGCAGCGTGGACGCAGCGGGGGAGACGCGCGGGTCCGCGCGCGCTCAGGGCGGATACGTGGGTGGGGAAGACAGAAAATGGCTGAGAGCGGGAGGACGGAAGAAAGCCGTGCGACTCGGCCCCCATTTCTTCCTGCCCCGCCCACACCCGTCCACACCCTCCAACCTTCCCCACGTCTCTCCCCTTCTTGCTCTTTGGACCTGGCAGGTGAGCCCAGCAAGCAGCAGATGGGTAAAGAGTCTTGGGGTGCTTTCTGTGTATTTTTAATTATTCAAGTACTACCTGAACGCATTCCTCTTGTGAATAAGGAAAATCTCAAAGCAAAACCAAACCACAACCAAAAAAAAAAAAAACCACCCTATTTCTGTTGGAGTGGAATCATCTCTATGTGCCCCCAAGCGCTCTTCTCAAAGATCTGAATAGTATCTACAGATATAAATAGAGGGAAGGAATGCGTAAACTTGAAAGCAGAAAGTTCTGACATCATTTTCTTTTAAATCCAAGACCTTTGATCAATAAAGTGAGTGATTCTCTGCGAAGTCTGATAAAATTAAGATAAACCATTGGCAAGAAGTAAGAAAAACAAGAAGGAATGCCCTTAGAAATAGCATCGAGAATACAAGCCGAGACAATTCCAAGTACAGAGCAACCTCTTTCAGTGTTAAGGCACTAGTATGCAACAGCTGTATACCCTTCCCTTTGAAAACCTGGCTTTGTCTAGGGGAAAAAATAGATGTCACTGAAATCAGCCCAGTCAAGTGTCCTATTTACACCTGAAAGTAAGTACTTTTCTTCACCTGCTAGTACACATTAAATATTGGCCACAGAGGAAATACTGCAATCCACAGGAAATGCAGATCTCTTCATTGAATGATTGTAGCCTTAGGAGACCAGATGGCCCCACATGCCTACAATCTCATATCTAAAAATGAGCTCATTTAGAAACATATTTAGCTTTTAGAAGTTACTGGAACAGGTAAGTTATAGTACTGTTGAACAAAATGTTCTCAAGAATCACTTAATATTTTGGCCTGGTTAGTGGCTCACGGTGGTAATCCTAGCATTCTAGGAGGATGAGGCAGATGGATTGCCTGAGCTCAGGAGTTCAAGACCAACCTGAGGAAGAACAAGACCCCATCTCTACTAATAAAAAAAGTGGCATGTGCCTGTATTCCCAGCTACATGGGAGGCTGAGGCAAGAGGATTGCTCAGGCCCAAGAATTTGAGGTTGCTGTGAGCTATGACACCGTGGCACTCTACCCAGGGCAACAGAATGAGATTCTGTCAAAAAAATAATAATAATAAAAGAGTCACTGATATTTAGTGTTTTATGGAGAAGCGTATTAATTAATCCAATTCTAGGCTGGAAAAAAAAAGTTGCAGCATTAGCACTGGTAGCAGTTTCTTAACAGATAACTAAAAAATAACCACCCAGGCTTGGCGCCTATGGTTCAGTTGTTAGGGTGCTGGCCACATACACTGGGGCTGGCAGGTTTGAACCCAGCCCAGGCCTGCTAAACAACAAGACAACTGCAAAAAAAAAAAAAAAAGCTGGGCGTTGTGGCAGGCACCTATAGTCCCAGCTACTTGAGAGACAGAGGCAAGAGATACGCTTAAGCCCAAGAGTTTGAGGTTACTGTGAGCTGTGGCATCACCGTACTCTACAGAAGATGATATAGTGAGATGCTGTCTCAAAAAATAATAACAGGCTTAGCGCCTATAGCTCAAGTGGCTAAGGTGCCAGCCACATACACAAGAGCTAGTAGGTTCGAATCTAGCTTGGGCCTGCCAAATAATGACAACTACAACCAAAAAATAGCCAGGCGTTGTGTCGGGTGCCTGTAGTCCCAGCTACATGGGAGGCTGAGGCAAGAGAATCACTTAAGTCCAGGAATTGGAGGTTGCTGTGAGCTGTGATGCTGCAGCACTCTATCCAGGGCGACAACTTGAGGCTCTATCTCAAAATACTACTACTAATAAAATAAGCACCCAAAACACTAACAGCCTTTATTTAGGGCTTACTTTATGGCACATACATGCATGAGCATTTTTCGCTTTCCTAACAGTGCTCAGGGCTTGGTGCTATTATTATACTCATTTTTTAAATGGCAAAACTGAGGGGTGGAGAGGTCACACAGGTTTGAGTGGCAGAATGGAGATTCCAATGGAGAAGAGCCACAGCCTCTGAGTGTGCCGTTTAGTGACTGCATTACACCATAGGAGAACCCGGCCATAGCTTCTCTTACCACATTTTACTGGAAATCTCATAGTTTCATCCCATGAAAGGTGTGAGTTTAAGGTAGGAGAAACATCAAATGCCCTCAGGAAAGACAACTAAAGGATTTTAGGAAAATGAGGGAGTATCGGGTAGAGGGGAGGTTTCCCTAAATGAAGGTTGAGGGCATAAAGACAGAAAGCCTCTAAATAATCCCTGAAAACCACCAGTCCAGGTGAGCCACCATCATGCAACTGTTATTGTCATTATTACTGTTTCTTCCTACTTTTCATTTTTTGTAATTTCTTCTTCTCCTTTCTCTTTCCCCACACTGTCCTCACTTACCAAAAGGACTTCCCCATTTAGAAGAAATGTATAGGGTCCTGAGCCCACACTCAGTGGGCTCTACTGCAGTGAATATTCTAGAAGGGACGATTGTTGCTCTGCCATTGTTTTGTGTGGATGCAGACCTCTCCGGGGCTGGCCCCCCGGCTCTGCCTTCTTGCGTATATGGATATCATAAAATACGCGTTTCTCCATAGAGAAAGCTTTACAATGTCCTGGCAACAGAAAACACACTTTGAGAAAATTCCTTTAGGTTTCCTTTACGTAGGACTTAACCTGTTTTCTTGCTTTGCTTTGCTTTTTGGCGTTTGGGGTCCTGAAAGGTTCTAAGTTATGAGTATTACCTGATTCAGACTCTGCTGCCCTTATTAACTGCAGAGAAACTCCATTCTTTGACTGGCAAGTTATTACTTTCTGTAGTTATTATTATTAAGGGCATGAATGTCCCCTTCGATGTGATATAAAAAACACAAGCCATTTTGCATCCTTGAAACTATAGTTCTAGTGGCTTTCTTTTTTTTTTTTTTTGAGACAGAGTCTCACTGTGTCACCCTTGGTAGAGTGCTGTAGCATCACAGCTCACAGCCACCTCAAACTCTTGGGCTTAAGTGATTCTCTTGCCTTAGCCTCTCAGGTAGCTGGGACTACAGGTGGCCGCCACAATGCCAGGCTATTTTTCATTGCAGCTGGCCCAGGCTAGGTTCAAACCCTCCACCCTTGGCATATGTGGCTGGCGCAGTAACCACTATGCTACGGCCACCGAGCCTCTAGTGGTTTTGTTTTGTTGAGACAGAGCCTCAAGCTATCGCCCTGGGTAGAGTGCTATGGCATCATAGCTCACAGCAACCTCAAACTCCTGAGTGTAAGCAATTCTCTTCCCTCAGACTCCCAATTAGCTGGGACTACAGGCGCCTGCCACAACTCCTGGCTATTTTTTGGTTGTAGTTGTCATTGTTGTTTGGCAGGCCCGGGTTGAACTCAAATCTGCCAGCTCTGGTGTATGTGGCTGGCGCCTTAGCCATGTGAGCTACAGGTGCCACCTCTAGTGGCTTTTTAAATAAACTTTTCTTTGGGCAAAAATTAAAAAGAAAGAAAGAAAACTCACCTGCATTTATTTTATAAGCTCTCTAGAACTTTAGAACAGACAAATGTATAACAACTTGGATAAATCTGTCTTTTTATTTTGTGGTGTTAAGTAAATTTGGTTGTTTTCAACTACTTTATTTTTTTTTTTTAATTTTTTGCAGTTTTTGGCTGGGGCTGGGTTTGAACCCACCACCTCCAGTATATGGAGCTGGCGCCCTAGTCCTTTGAGCCACAGGCGCCACCCTCAACTGCTTTAGAAATCCTTTTTCTGTTGGTGGTATGATGCTTACAGATGACCTTTCCAATGCCTTTATAATAATGTGAGCTTTGTTGCAGATGTGAAATCAGTCAAGGAGCAGAAAAATATGTTCGTGGATTGCCTATGTTTTATAGTTTTCCTTTCTCAGGCGTGTTATTTTTAGAGGACACACATTAAGCAACTTGTTTCTGAATTAAAGTATTGCTCAAGCTGTTTGCTTTCTTAAGAAGAATTGCCTTAAACCACTAAGCTTTGCGTGTATGGGATCCTGGTTTTGAGCGAGTCAAGGAGTGAACTTTTAAAGTTCAGTCTCCCAAAAGATGAGTCAATGTGATTGATTTATTAATTAGCAAAAGCCATCTTCCGAAATTACCTGACATTAATCACAATTCATGCAAAATATATCCAATTAGTCTTAAGATGTACGTTTGACAAACTACCCTTTCTTCAGAGACCTCCAGTCAGTGTTAATAACCTTTGCTGGATAAATCATTAAGGTTCAGACTAAAATGATGAGCAGTTGAGGAAATTCCAAACAGGACAACAGGCCCGTATTAGCAGAGCTAAAAACTATGTACCAGGGAGACAGGGAGGCTGGGCGAAGCCGGAAACGAGATTCTGACAATTCTGGCTGGGCTAGTATCTGCTGCCACTTGCACTAAAGAAATGAACTCTAATTGGATTCTTCTGAGTCAAGGGCTGATGAAAATGTACAGACCCAAATGGGCAGGAAACTCCAGCTGCCGGAACCCAACCTTTTAGTTAAGGACACTGAATACCTGGCCAGTGCCAAAGTAAACTAATCCATTGGTAAAAAGGTCGGCCTGACTCCTCATTTGGGCTCCTGAATTCCTCTTTCGCATGCTTGCAAAATCATACACATTGAACTGAATTAATTCCTGTCTCCCGATAGACCCATTTTACAGATAAGGAAACAAAAGCTCTTCAAGGTTAAGTTTTCTTTCATGCACTATTTTATCTATACAGTATTATTTTGTAGATGGCCAATCCAGGCCAAGATCGTAAAGCAAGCTAAGGAGCTTATCTCAACTTAAGTATTCCTCCAGATAATGAAAGATCTGGGGAATAAACAAAATTGTACGGTTTCCAATTCTCAAGTGTTATGATTTTTGTATCTCCATTCTGAGACCACTTTCTCAATAACCTCGCTGTGCCTTTATGTATGTCTGTTTAAACATGTATCAGCAGACTGCAAATGAAAATATTATAAAATGAAAATGTCTATAATTTTTCTGTAATGAAAAGTTTAAAGGATTCAAGTTTAAATGATTTCTATGTGACCAAATTTTTAAAACGTGTGTATAATGTGTTCACTTCCTATTACCACATGTGGGTTTTTTTTTTTTTTTGACCTACTGGCTACATAAGAAAAAAAAAAGGAAGGCAGATATTTCTTGAGATTTTAAATTCCTCATTCTTGAGATAAAATGGAAATGATTAGAGAGCTGTGGGAAAACAGTAGGTTTTTATAAAATCTACCTCCTCCCTTAATTGCGAGGATTTTTAAATATCTCTAGATCGTATTAGGAAAGTGCTGAAGCATTGGCAAACGCAAGTAATAAAAGGCAGTGAATTTTAGTAAATTCATCTCCTAAAGATAGTTCGCTGCCAGTGGAGTGTGGTTCCTGAATTATCTTGCGAGCCCAAGTGATTAATCAGAAATGAGGTCTGCGCTACGATTCGGGGAGGTTTCACAAAAAGGTAGAAAATGTCATTCTAAATGTTAGGGGAGGGGGGACTCTTGTTTTCATTCTAGATGTGCATTTTAGATTTTAACATTTTACCAAGTAAACTCCAAAATTCTGGAGTATTAATGAACTACCGAGTACTCTGGGTTACTTACAGAGAGAGAGAAAGGGAGGGGCAGAGAGAGGGAACGAGCTCTGTCTTCAGGAAAATGCTCCTATGCGCTGGAGCTGGAAAACAAAGGGAGCTTCCATATTAGAAACAGGAGTAATTTGGAAAGACAGCTTTTGGAAATGCGTTTACAGCTTCCTTAACTTTGACACTCTTCACTCTTGAGCAGTCAATACTTCTCAGCCAGCCTCAGTCCTGGAATTTAGAAAGTTAAAACCTGGAGCCCGGGCCATGTGCATGAATTCTGACCGGTGTCTGCCAAAAGCTTCCCTTTGGCCAAGGATCCTCCCTCAGCGTTTCAAAAAGGAAAGCTGTTTCCGCGGTTCTTTAAATGCTGCGCTGTGAGCAAAATCCATTTCGGGGAAGGCTATGTTTCAGGATGAATTGAGCAGAGCAATTGAACTGAGCTGAACTTTTTTCTTTTGTTTTGAAGGCCTCTGGGGAAGTTGATAAAGTTATGATTTATCGGTTTTTTTTGCAAGAGGACATTCCAAAAAAGCAGTTTGTTTAATTTTTTTTTTTTAAAGACAAGCAAAGGTCGTAGAGATGAATTCAACTTTTCGTTTAACTTTGAGAGGCTTGTTTTGAAAAGAAGGGTATTTTCAAGAATTTAGAGCATTTGATTTGTCAAGAAATAGTTTTAAAATACAATTGTAACTATGTAAGAAAAAAAATGCCATTCTAATTATTTTTTTAAAAAGGCAGTATGTAGTGAAAAGTTTATGGAAAAATTGGATTACATAAGGATCGTCAGAAGCTAATTCATGGGTATGATCCTGAAACATTTTCCAAAAACAGGTCAAGGAGCCGGGTGGTTAAGTTTCCAAGTAGAAACTCCAGACTCCTGAAACCAGATTCCCTGTTCTGGCCCACAACTTGCTCTATGCCTGAGCTACATTATTTATTTATTTTTTAAATTGATTTTTTAGCAACCAGCTGAGGCCTCTGCTTCCTTTAAGCATGCAGCAATCCTACTTAACTTCCTCCTAGTCCTTCTCTCTTGTGAGCCCAGAGGGCAAACGTAAAAAATTTTTCCCCTGATAAATGCTGATAGCAGTGTGAGAACAGCTGGTTTCCCCCAAGCTTGGGCAGGCCTTTTCTCAATTTTAATTTGTATCAGCTCCCCAACCCCCACCCTCTAAGAAAATGAAATAAAATAAGTCTTAGTTATGGCTTTACAAACCCTTGCTTGGCTGGAGATCTCAACCTCTAGCAAAATAAAAACCGTGTTTTAAGAATTTCAGTTTGCAGATAAATACGTCTTCATGCCGTGATATAGCTCCTGAACTTCTCACTCTTAATTTAAATCTTTTAATTTGTCCCCAGAAATATGGGACAGTTAAAATGCTCTTTGAATATGAGGATTTAAAAGAAGAAGGAGAACTAAAAGCTTTAAAGATAACGTGTCCAAATTACCCCTATAAAGAAGCCTGTAAAAAAGAAAACCAAACACCACATTCACGCAGACTCATTACAGGGGGTCTAAATGCAGAACTATAGAAGGTTGTCCCCAATGACCGTGATAACCGACAAGATTGAATTAGCCTCAGTTTCAGGCTGCACAGTTAAACAAGTAAACAGAAAAAAAAAATCTACTATGTGAAAAGCGTTTAAACATCGACTATTGTAAAAAGGGGTATAAAAATAAACCCAAAGAGATGGAAGAGCTGTTTTCTGCGTGCAGTGGGAAAGTTTACCCAAATGACAAGCTGTCACGTGAGGACATCCCAACAACATTCTAAAGTCTATTTCCTTAGATCAAAAAGGACAAGCCCAACATTTATATCTGTGCTGGTTGGTCATACCCCTCTTCCCGGGAGTAATTATATGCTTCATCCATGAAGCAATGTGTCTAATACCTTAATTCTCTAAGTACAAAGACCAGAGGAGTCATATGACATGGCTATATTTAGAAAAGGACTCTGTTTTCTGTTTTGCTCAACCCTTAATTTTCAGCTCCGAAGAAAGAAGAGTTTCAACTGTACACTGATCTTTCTCATATCGTGAATGAACTGAATTAGCACCTGTTTTCAACTGCCAAAAATATATTTATTTAAAAAGGGTAAAGAGAAGGCTGTGTACTCTTAATTCAACATGGGAGGTGTCATATTTTTTTTTTTTTTTTTGCCCTGCTTTCTTCAAAAGAACTTAACCAGAAAGGTACAGTAATAATATTTAGCAAATTCTCTAAATGCTAACGTATGTCCTGTACAATACTGTACAAGCGAACAAAGCAGCATATGGAAGGAATGATGGTAAGGAATGATGGTCGATGAAAACGTTGCAAAAACAAACAAAAAAATACTACTCACACTGGGGAAAACGAGCTGTGGTAACCACACAAAGTAACTGTCAACGATTAACTCTGAGGAAGAAGAAAAGGACTTGTTAGTTATAGAAAGGTCTCCGTGAGCCCTTACTCATAAAATGTCTGGAAATAAGAATGATTTTAAAAATGGGAAGTTTTTGAGTTTTTTTATTTTTATTTATTTATTTATTTTGAGACAGAGTCTCACTTTATTGCCCTCGGTAGAGTGCTGTGATGTCACAGCTCACAGCAACCTCCAACTCCTGGGCTCAAGCGAGTCTCCTGCCACCGCCTCCCAAGTAGCTGGGACCACAGGTGCCCACCACAATG
>NW_003852418.1:14578017-14579654 GCF_000181295.1 Otolemur garnettii | reverse complement strand
GCTTGAGGCTCTGTCTCAAAAAAAAAAGAAAAAGAAAAATCCTACCCATCTGTAAGATGGATGTGCCTCAAGTGAGTCCTATAGTCAGCACGGATATAGATTCTATGAGCTTTCTGGTGTGTTTAGTCAAAGATGATGCTCAAGTGATCTGTCGGTTTAAATGCTCAGTCGGTGGAGAGCGGCCTATTAGCTGTGGTGGGTTTGTGGTTTGTACTTCCCGTTGCCTGGAAGAGATGTGTCCTCTGTAGCTGGAAGTAAGAGCTGGAGGGAGGAACAGTTACAAGGGGGAAAAAATCCTACTCCCAAAAGGCCAGGACTGGGGTAAAACTGCTAGGAGTGGTGCAGTAGCACTTCCAAGGCAAGTCACTGGGAGTTAGCGAATTAAAATCTGCAGGCCTACAGGTCTGATTCACATTTTCCTTAGAACTTACCCAGTTGGGTCAGGCTTACCCTTAAGTGGACTTTATTGTGTACGGTCAGAAGATTAGATTCAGGCTCCTATATGTACAGAATTCATTAATTCTATGTTTATTAGATCTGCCTCCTAAAAACGATGATTGCCAGCTCACCTATAGGAGAGAGAGACAAGACAGGTGCTCGATGGATAAGTGCATCTTTACGTAGTGACTGTGTCAAAATATTGTAGAGTCCTAAGGCATCCTAAGTTAATCATCAAAGCATTACATCAGTGCAGCTGTTTTATTTATTTATTTTTGATGCTTTTTTTTTTTTTTTTGCAGTTTTTATCAGGGGCTGGGTTTGAACCCGCCACCTCTGGTGTATGGGCCCAGTGCCCTACTCCTTGAGCCACAGGCACCATCCTGTTTGTTTGTTTATTTTTACTTGGGATTATTTACACCAAAAAGGCACTATTTTAATTAATAAATAATCTACCCAAGATACCTTTTTCTTTTTTTTTTTTTGAGACAGAATCTCACTTTGTCGCCCTCAGTAGAGTGCTCTGGTGTCATAGCTCACAGCAACCTCAAAGTCTTGGGCTAAAGTGATCCTTCTGCCTCAGCCTCTGGAGGAGCTGGAACTACAGGCACCCACCACAACACCCGGCTAGTTTTTCTATTTTTAGTAGAGATGGGGGTCTTGCTCTTGCTTAGGCTGGTTTTGAACCCCTGAGCTCAAGCAGTCTAAACCCCTTGGCCTCCCAGGGTGCTAGGATTACATTACAGGCGTGAGCCCTTGCATCCAGCCACATATCCTTATTTTTGTTTTGTTTTGTTTTTTTATTTTTCTTTGCCCATCTGGGGAAGCCCTTATTTTTGTATCTATAGTTTTCCATGTACTTTTCTCCATATTGTTGTTTTTTTCCATCATTTCTGTTACTATTTATGATTATAGATGCTTTTCCATCGTGCCGTCAACTGAATATTTTATTCATTTATTTTTTTCTGTGCAGCAACTTTCATTATTAAACAAGGTTAGCCCACATGCTCAGGGATCCTGGAATTTTGGTATTTTGGATCAGTCAAAATTTCTAAAAATGTTTATTTAAAAAACTAACGTTGGCTCAGCACCTGTGGCTCAAGTGGCTAAGGCGCCAGCCACATACACCTAAGGTGGCGGGTTCAAATCCAGCCCGGGCCACCAAACAACAATGATGGCTGCAACCAAAAAATAGCCAG
>NW_003852418.1:14576227-14577997 GCF_000181295.1 Otolemur garnettii | reverse complement strand
CCAGCTACTTGGGAGGCTGAGGCAGGAGACTCGCTTGAGCCCAGGAGTTGGAGGTTGCTGTGAGCTGTGATGCCATGGCACTCTACCCAGGGGGATTGCTTGAGGCTCTGTCTCAAAAAAATAAATAAATAAATAAATAAATAAAATTTAAAAACTAACCTTTTTGAAAATGTACAAATCTTTAATATACATGTTCATGCTTCATTGTCATGGAATTGAGTTGGCCCCATACTCTATCTTAGCAATTGTAAGATGCACTTAAAAGTGTTACATTTTTTTCTCCATAAAAATAAAAGCCTGTGGCTCAGTGAGTAGGGTGCCGGCCCCATATACTGAGGGTGGCAGGTTCAAAACGGCCTGGGCCAAATCACAACCAAAAAATAGCCAGGCATTGTGGTGGGAGCCTATAGTCCCAGCTACTCCAGAGGCTAAGGCAGGAGAATCACTTAAGCCCAAGAGTTTCAGGTTTCTGTGAGCTGTGATGCCATGATACTCTACCACGGGTGACATAGTAAGAGTCTGTCTCAAAAAATAAATAAATAAGGCACTTGTAGTCCCAGCTACTCGGGAGGCTGAGGCAAGAGAATTGTTTAAGCCCAGGAGTTGGAGGTTGCTGTGAGCTGTGTGATGCCACGGCACTCAACTGAGGGCAATAAAGTGAGACTCTGTCTCTACCAAAAATAATCATCATCATAATAATAAATTAATAAATAAATAAAAGAAAATAAAAGGCCGTGCCTGTGCCTCAAGGAGTAGGTGCTGGCCCCATACACCCGAGGTGGTGGGTCCAAAGCTGGCCCCGGCCAAAAACTGCAAAAAAAAAAAAAAATACATAAATAAAAAATAAAGAGAAAAATTAGCCAGGCATGGCGGGCACCTATAGTCCCAGCTACTTGGAAGGCTGAGGCAGGAAGATCTCTTGAGCCCAAGAGTTTGAGGTAGTTGTGAGCTATGATGATGCCACTGCACTCTAGCCTGAGCAATACCTTGTGTTAAAAAAAATAATAAAAAATATTATTTATCACAGTCACTGTGGGTTTTGGCATCCCTGAAATCTTGTGCCTGAGGCAGATGCCTCACTTGGTCATGGCCCCGGAAAGAACTAAAAAAAAGCCCCAGATCGTCTGACTTTAGACCTGTTTCCTTCCTAGCTTTTATCGACAATTGAGTATAATGAACTTGTTTGCTGGTCTCCCCGTGATGGTCAGCTTCTCCCAAATAAAAAGTGAGCTCCAGGAGGGCAGGGAAATGGTCCTCTCTCTCCCCACTGTCTCACGGTGGTTAGAACAGAACCAGCTCCTACTTTCAACAAATAGCCAGGAGTACCTGCCAGGTGTTGTGTGAGGTGCTAGAATACAGCTGTGAGCAAGTCTCACTGTCTTTGCATAAACAAGTAAAAAAATAAATCCAGCAAGGCCATCTTGGTTAAATGAGCAATAGTAATTGCCTGTTATCTGTTACTTGCACTAATTGTAGCAAAGAGGTTAATGCAAAACAACCGGCTAATTCCCAAACGACTTTGCATTTGGCTTTTAGGTACTTTTCTTTCTTCTCGTCTTCTATCAAGAGGAAAAAAAAGAGCCTAAAGACCCAGGAACCAACAGCAAGGTCGGATGGCCCTGGAGCCAGCTGCAAGACCACTGGGGGAGACTCACTGACCATCCCAAATGTGTCCTGGAAAAGCCACAAAGCTGGCTCGGCGCCTATAGCTCAACCGGCTAAGGCGCCAGCCATGTACACCTAAGGTGGCGGGTTCGAATCCCCAGCCTG
>NW_003852418.1:14561415-14576039 GCF_000181295.1 Otolemur garnettii | reverse complement strand
AAAAAAAAAAAAAAAAAAAGAAAAGCCACAAAGCTGATCATTCTCTTTGAGAATTCTTGAGCATTGCCTCTGGTTACGTTCTGCCTGGAAGTTAGCATTCCTCCCTTAAAAACAAAATGCGCATTGAGTGCACTCAGAGGCGCCCCGTGCTGGGAACTGGTAGGAGACAGGGTCTTACTTTCAGCTCCGTGTTTAACTAATTTTCATCGGCTAATACATCAGCCATTCTTTCTCTGCTCTCTTTCCTACTCTGGCTCCGCCCAACAAGACACCAACCTGCAGTTCATTTTGCGTCTGCTCTGAAAGCTAACTATGCCAGGGCTTCCGGCCGTTAAAACACATTATTTGAAGTTTAGACAATGTATTTACATCTTATTTTATGATCCTTGTAGCTTCAAAAATAATAGATAGCAAAGTCAATCTCCTCCTCCATCAACCAACTCCCCCCCCCCATGTAAATACAAGCCAGCTGAATGGCATTCCAGTATGACATAATTCCTTGCATTCTAACTATAATTGGAGAATACCGAAAAAGTAAATTGGGGCCAGTATTAAATTGGAAATGTGCCTGAAGTTTCATGATTTTTTAATTTCTTCTGAATGCTGTATCATGACTATTATGTTTTATTATCATGAATTTTTTTTTTTTTTTGTAGAGATAAGAGCAGGGGTCCTCAAACTTTTTAAACAGGGGGCCAGTTCACTGTCCCTCAGACTGTGGGCCCTGGGATGAGTTGGCTGCTAAGCAGGACAGGGAGTGGCAGCAAAAACACCCTCTGGGCCAGATAAATGTCCTAGGTGGGCCGCATGTGGCCCGCAGGCTGTGGTTTGAGGACGCCTGGACAAGAGTCTTACTTTATTGCCCTCAGTAGAGTGCTGTGAAGTCACAGCTCACAGCAACCTCCAACTCCTGGGCTTAGGCAATTCTCTTGCCTCAGCCTCCAAAGTAGCTGGGACCACAGGTGCCTGCCATAGTCTGGCTATTTTTTGTTGCAGTTTGCCCAGGGGCCAGTCTTGAACCTGCCACCCTCAGTATATGGGGCCAACGCCCTACTCACTGAGCTACAGGTGCTGCCCTATTATCATGAATTATTAAATATATAACTTTATTTTTTACAAAGCACCTACTATGTGCAAGGGTTTTACTGGACCCAGGGAAAGAAACAGGATGAATAGAAAAAAGATAATCTTTGCCCTTGAGTATACTTAACATGTAACCAGTAGGTGTCTTCCTGATCGAGGAACTATGCTAAATACTTTAGGGGTCAGCAAACATTTTGTAAAGCATCAAATAATATATATTTTAGGCATTGAGACCCTAGAATCTTTGTCTCAGTTATTCAACTAGTAGTGGGGAAGAAGCTGGAGCCAGTATGTAAATGATGGACTGAACTGTGTTCTAATAAAACTTTATTTACAGGCTCAGCACCTATAGCTCAAGCGGCTAAGGCGCCAGCCACATACACCAGAGCTAGAGGGTTAGAATCCCGGCCTGCCAAACAACAATGACAGCTATAAACAAAAAATGGAGGGGCATTGTGGCAGAAGCCTGTAGTCCCAGCTACTTGGGAGGCTGAGGCAGGAGAATTGCTTGAGCCCAGGAGTTGGAGGTTGCTGTGATCTGTGATGTCAAAGCACTCTACCCAGGGTGACAGCTTGAGGCTCTGTCTTTAAAAAAAGAACTTTATTTACAGAAACAGGTAGCTGGCCAGATTTGCCCAGGGGTGGTCGGTAGTTAAGACCTACTTTAGATGAATTGAGTTACTCATTTGCCACAGCCCACTCTTGAGGCCAGCTCTATTGCTATTATTATCATCTCTTTTTATTTTGTTGTTTTGTAAACTGTATGACTTAATTTATTTATCTTTTTATTTGATTCTTTTTTTCCTTTTTTTCTTTTGAGACAGAGCCTCACTCTGTTGCCCTGGTTAGAGTTTCATGGCATCAGCCCAATTCACAGCAACCTCAAACTCCTGGGTTCAAGAGATCCTCCTGCCTCAGCCTCCAGAATAGCTCGGACTATACATGTGCACCACTATGGCTCCCTAGTTTTTCTATTTTTAGTAGAGACGGAGTCTCACTCTTGCTCAGGCTGGTGTTGAACTCCTGAGCTTGAGCAATCCACCGGCCTCAGCCTCCCAGAATGCTAGGATTACAGGTGTGAGCCACCATGCCCAGCCCTATTTTTTTATTTGAGATGAGAGGTCACCTTGTGTTTGCCCAGTTCTGCTCTTGAACTCCTGGGCTCAAGTGATCCTCCTGCCTCAGCCTTCTGAATTGCTAGGAGTTTAGACTTGTGCCAGTGCATCTGGCTCCATCCCATTTTAGATGGGGAAGGAAAAGCTGGGAAGAAGGTCAGTAACTTAACCCCATTCCCACGGCGGCACATGACCATCAAAGCAAAGATTTAAACACTCATTTTCCCTCATGGAAATGACAGCATGTGCTAGCTCTGATGTCTGTGGTGCAGACTTGACCTTCAAATCCTGCGCTGTGATTGGCTACCTGTAAGACCACAGGTGGATGCCGACAACTCCGCTCCTGCCCCTCATCAGTGTGATGCCACTGTCTACATCATCGCAGGGAGAATCTAATGTGCTAATGCAGGGCAGAATGCTTTGAATGGAGCCTGGCACCAACTTATTGAATGATAAGTGTCTTTTGTTTTTGAGACTAGGCCTGGCTATATCACCCAGGTCAGAGCACAGTGGCACAATCATAGCTCACTGTAACCTTGAGTTCCTAGACTCAAACAATCCTCCTGTCTCAGCCTCCCTGCTAGGTGAGACTACAGGTACATGCCAACACAGCTAACTAATTTTTAACGTATTTTGTAGAGAAGAGTGGGGCAGATCTTGCTTTGTTGCCCAAGCTGGTCTCAAACTCCTGGCCTCAAGCAAACCTCGTTCCTTGGCATGCCAGAATGCTGAGTTGACAGCTATGAGCCACTGTTCCCAGCTCCATGTATTTTTTTTATTTCGGCTGGGGCTGGGTTTAAACCCACCACCTCTGGTGTATGGGGCCTGCGTCCTACTCCTTTGAGCCACAGGCGTCGCCCCCAGCCCTTGTATTTTTTACCCAAAAGAGATCGTGCCTGATTTGTTGATTTCCACCTTTCTGTTTTAGTACCTTTTTTTTTCTCGTTTCATACTCCCTATTCAGATTTCCCGACTAACAACAACAACAAAAATTTCTTTTGCAGTTCACTTATCCAAACCAAGATCCAGCCCAAGCCCAGGCATGGAATTGGGATGTTACGTCACTGAAGGCTTTTTTAGCTTGAAGAATCCCTTTTTCCTTTCTTCCTGCCTTGTTTAATAGGCTGGGCCAGTTGTCTCGCAGAATGTCAAGATCTGTGTGGCTGCTTCCTCAACTTTTAGGAATTTTTTGGCCCCAAGTAATTTTCTCAAAAATGAAATCGTGGTGCAGGGTAAAGAGCTGAATTCAGCCTGAAGAGCCCAGTCGCTGATATGATGGGCCGGAGCCTGCCTGTGCTACAGGCCCAGGCAGTGAATAAGAAGCCCTGAGGGGTTCTAGGAAGGTGAGTAGCAGGAATTGTGTTTTAGGGAAATATCCACAGGGGGGAATGTTCGGACCAAGACTCTCAGTAGGTAACAAGTTAGAGAGGCAAGTGGTGAACACGGCTCATGCCTGTAGTAGCACTCTGGGAGGCTGCAGTGGGTGGATTGCCTGAGCAAGAGAGAGACCCTGTGTCCACTACAAATAGGAAGATTAGCGGATGTTGTGGCAGCTGCTTGTTGTCCCAGCTACTCGAGAGTCCAAGAGTTGAGGTTGCTGTGAGCTGTGATGCCATAGCACCTAGCCTGGGGTGACAAACTGAACCTCTGTCTCAAAAAAAAAAAAAAAAAAAGGCCCAATGTGGTAACACAGCGTCCAACATGAGCTGAGGACACAGGGACCTGCGCATAATCTCTGGGCACGGAACGCCTGGGTTCAAATCCCTGACTCTCCACCTAGCTGCGTTCATTACTGGGACAAACCAATAATGGCTAGACCCATTTCTCATGCCTGGCTGTGGCCTACAATCCAGGCTTCCAAGCTCCCATTTCCATCCTCCTTCCATTCAGTGCTATACAGTATATGGAAAAATAGGATGACCCAAAGTGAAAAAGTAAAAAAACCACTGGCATATTGGTGTTCCCATAATTTGGTTTCAGCTGTAATCATGAAAATCAAGCTTCTATCAGAAAGTATCATATAAACTCAGGTTTCATATACATATCCACTCTGATTTTTATCTTATTTATGTATGTATGTATTTATTTTAGAGACATTTTCATTCTGTTGTCCAGGCTAGGATACAGTGGCTTCATCATAGGTCACAGCAGCCTCCTACTGCGTAGAGCTGGGACTACAGGTGCCTACCGCAATGCCCGGCTAATTTTTCCATTCAGGGGGTCTCCCTCCTGCTCAGAGTGGTCTCACATTCCTGAGCTCAAGTGATCCTCCTGCCTCGGCCTCCCAGAGTTCTAGGATTACAGACAGGAGCCCCCAAGCCCCGCCTAATTTTTAAATTGTATCAATTGATTTTATAAAACAGCAGCATGGGGGGGAAAGTCAAGGTTGTATTTTTGTCAGATTTATACACAAATTTTACTGAAAAAAAAAATTTTTTTTTGCGACAGAGTCTTACTATGTCGCCCTGGGTAGAGTGCTATGGCATCACAGCTCACAGCAACCTCTAACTCTTGGGCTTAAGCCATTCCCTTGCCTCAGCCTTCCAAGTAGCTGGAACTACAGGAGCCCCCCCCCCCATGACGCTTGGCTGTTTTTTTGTTTTAGTTGTCGTTGTTTAGCAGGCCTGGGCTGGGTTCGAACTCTCCAGCCTCAGTGTATGTGGCTGACACTGTAACCACTGAACTACAGATGCCAAGCCTGAACTATTTCTAGATTTTTTTTTTTGAGACAGAGCCTCAAGCTATAGCCCTGGATAGAGTGCTGTGACATCACAGCTCACATCAACCTCAAACTCCTGGGCTCAAGCGATTCTCTTGCCTCAGCCTCTCCAGTAGCTGGGACTACAGGTGCCGCCACAACACCTGGCCATTTTTTGATTGTAGTTGTCATTGTTTGGCAGGCCTGGGCCAGATTTGAACCGTCCAGCTTTAGTGTATGTGGCTTGTGCCTTAGCTGCTTTTTTCTATAATAAAAGACATGATCATTACAGAAAACTTTTAAAACTATGAAGCAAGGGCTGGGTGTGGTGGCTCATGCCTACAATCCTAGCACTCTGAGAGGCCAAGGCAGGTAGATTACCTGAGCTCAGGAGTTCAAGACCAGCCCAAGCAAGAGCCAGACCCTGTCTCTAAAAATAGCCGGGCATTGTGGCGAGCACCTGTAAGCCCAAGCTACTTGGGAGGTTGAGGCAAGAGGATTGCTTGAGCCAAAGAGTCTGAGTTTGCTGTGAGCTGTGACGCTGCAGCACTCTCCTGAGGGCAACAAAGTGAGACTCTGTCTCAAAAGAAGAAAGGATGAAGCAGTGCAAAAAATGAAAATAAAAATGAAATTCTGGCTTGGCACCTGTGGCTCAAGTGGCTAAGGCGCCAGCCACATACACCTAAGGTGGTGGATTCGAATCCAGCCCGGGCCCGCCAAAACAACAATGACAGCTGCAACCAAAAACAGCTGAGCATTGTGGCGGGCGCCTGTGGTCCCAGCTACTTGGGAGGCAGAGACAGGAGACTCGCTTGAGCCCAGGAGTTGGAGATTGCTGTGAGCTGTGATGCTACGGCACTCTACCCAGGGGGACAGCTTGAGCCTCTGTCTCAAAAAAAACAAAACAAAACTGAAATTCTACCTCTCTCCAGCCAGTAACGTTAACAGTTTGGTGCATTTCCTTTCGTCTTTTACATGTGTGAGAACATTCTCTGTTTACATACGGCTTTCCCCCTGCTTCCCACCTAGGTATGTGGGGCAGACACGTGGTTGCCTGCACAGTGCAGTCACCTCTTCCCTGCTGGCAGAGCCCTGGCTCCTTTCAGAGGCTGTGAGGTTAGATCTAGCTTGACCCTCTACTGTTCCAGAAGGTAAAAGTTCATTAATCTACACACGCAAATCTCGAAGTTCCATTCTTCTTGGTAGTGGTTGGTTTGGAATAGGGTTTTTCAACCTCAGAAATACAGATATTTGTGGCCAGATCATTTTTGCTGTGCCCTGAGCAATGATTAGCAGCACCGCTAGCTTCTGCCCACTGACTGCCGGTAGTAATGGCATCACCCTTCTTGTTACCCTGTGTCACAACCCAAAGCATCTGCAGACATTGTCAGATGTCTCATGCAGGACAAATTGCTCCTGGTTGAGAACCATTGCTTTAGCAATAAGCAAGTAATGCTGTCCTGGCCAATGGGCCATATCATTGCATGTCCATATTATTCTTTTTTTTGAAGCTGAGTCTCCCTCTTTTGCCCTGGGTGGGGTCCCATAGCTCACAGCAACCTCCAACTCTTGGGCTGAAGCAATCCTGTTGCCTCAGCCTCCTGAGTGGCTGGGACTATAGGTGCCCGCCACAATGCCCAGCTAGTTTTTTAGTAGAAACAGAGCAAGATCATGCTCGTACTCAGGCTGGTCTCCAACTCCTGAGTTCAAGGGATCCTCCCACCTTGGCCTCCCAGAGTGCTACGATTACAGGCATGAGTCATGGTGCCTGGCCCCTATTTTATTCTTTATTTGTTTGTTTGAGATAAAGTCTCACTTTGTCACCCTTTGTCACCCAGTGTCACAGCTCACAGCAACCTCAAACTCTTGGGCTCAAGTAATTCTCTTGCCTCAGATTACCAAGCAGCTGGGACTACAGGCACCCGCCACAATGCCCGTGAGCCAAGCTCTATTTTTAGAGATAGAGTCTCACTCTTGTTCAGACTGGTCACAAGCTCCTGAGCTCAAGCAATCCACCCTCCTTGGCCTCTCAGAGTGCTGGTGAGCCACCTAGCCCACCTCTATTTTATTCTTTTTAATAACTGCATAGTATTTCAGAGAGTAAATAACCCATCGTCTATATAACCTGTCTATTGATGGATATTCATTATTTTTGCAGTTTTTCACTGTTAAAGAATGTTACCATGGTTGGTGGAGCCTGTGGCTCAAAGGAGTAGGGTGCTGGCCTCATATGCCAGTAGAGGTGGCGGATTCAAACCCAGCCCCAGCCAAAAACTGCCAAAAAAAAAAAAAAAGTTACCATGCGGGTCATTGCATTTTAACATATTTGCACATTTGTGG
Organism: Otolemur garnettii; assembly: GCF_000181295.1. NCBI lineage: Eukaryota > Metazoa > Chordata > Mammalia > Primates > Galagidae > Otolemur > Otolemur garnettii. The sequence goes on along the minus strand of NW_003852418.1, from coordinate 14,568,803 downwards.
AAATGAATTTGCAGGCAACTGCCTAAAAGTGGAATTTGTTAGAGTGTACACAGTTTACATGTCATTAGACATCATCCACGTGCCTCTCAAAGAGCTGGAAAAACTTCAGTGCTAGTTTACCCACTAAATATAGGTGCTTATTTTCACAGATCTTCAGTAACTCTGGGGAGAAAAACAATCTATTTAAAAATATTTGATACTCTGGGAGGCCCAAGTGGGTGGATTGCCTGAGCTCAGTTCAAGATCAGCCTTGAGCAGAGTGAGACTTCATCTCTAAAAATAGCCAGGCATTGTGGTGGGTGCCTGTAGTCCCAGCTACTTGGGAAGCTGAAGCAAGAGAATTACATGAGCCCAAGAGTTATGACGCCAGCCACAGCACTCTACCGAGGGTGACAAAGTGAAACTCTGTCTCAAAAAAAAAAAAAAAAAAAGAAAGGAAAATATGGATTATTTTAAGTGAGGTGGTAGGTGTCCATTGACTAGAGGTACACATTTTATATGACCCTGATGTTGAGTGCTGATTTTATTTTATTGAAGGTTTTTTCCTTGTTTTTAAGTGAGTGCATATATTTTTCAGAGTTGTGGAATTCACAGACAGAATTTTAAAACTTTGATTTTGAATGGACAAATAGTAATCGTGTATATTTGTGGGGTACGATGTGCTGTTTTGCTCTTTCACAGAGAGTTTTTATCAGGTTAACTAATGCGCACATCACCTCACAACTGAACATTTTTGTGTGCTAAAATGTTCTTTCAGCAATTTTGCAATGTACAGTATATTATTTTTAACTGTGGTCACTGTGCCCTGCGATAGAGCTGAAATGTTACTCCTCCAGTCTAGCTGAAACTTTGTACTCTTTGATCGGAGTATTCTAGATTAAAAAAAAAACAACTCTGTCTTCTGTCTTTGGGTTACAGGATTATTTAAACTATATTTATAAAATGCCCTCTCTCCAGGATAAACTTCTCCATTAAATACACAATGCCTGGGACCCACAATGCTTTAAGGGGTCCCCCCAAAATGTTTTAATGTCTTTTAAAATCAGGACATTAAAAATATGGTATAAGTCATGAAAAAAGAAGTATTTTAAAATCAGAAGAAATACATAAACATTTTGGTTGAATAAAATATTTTAACATTTAGTATAAATAGATTCATTTTTATACCAATGCAGCTGTAAAATATAAATGTTTATTTATATATTTATTTGTATACAGGAAAACACCCACTAAAGTTGAGTTGCAGCCATGCCTGTTGGTTTTAGCAGATTTATTCAAAACACTTGAAACAAATCTAGTTGCTTCCACAGGGAATAAGTGGACTAAAAGTCACAACTTGAATCCCTTGTGTAAAATAATCAGATCATCTCTCATCAATCTTCACTTTTAAAATGGAACCAAACACAGGAAGATGAGAAATACTTCATGTTGCTTTTCATAAGAATACTGAACTTCTGGGCGGTGCCTGTGGCTCAAAGGGGTAGGGTACCACCCAGTGTGCTGGAGGTGGCAGGTTCAAACCCAGCCCCGGCAAAAAACTGAAAAAAAAAACTACTGAACTTCCATAAGTTTCAACATGGGCACATCTGTAATCTGCCTTCACCAAAACATAGAGAGGGCTGGGGAGCTGGCCATACACACCAGGGGTGGAGGGTTCGAACCCATCCCAGGCCTGCCAAATAACAATGACAACTGCAACCAAAAACCAGCCAGGCGTTGTGGCAGGAGCCTGTAGTCCCAGCTACTTGGGAGGCTGAGGCAAGAGAAAAAAAAATGGAGAGGGAAATAAAATACATATTTTTCATTTTTAGTTTATTTAGTATTTTGTTTTTATTGATTGATGTCTTTATTAGTGATAGATATATGTGGACTTCCCTTTTCCCACAGATTGCCTTAATGCACATTTTTGGTTTAAATAAAAATTTCAGTGTAAAAATTATAGTAGCCTGGGAGAGCCCATTTGGACAGATGTGGCTTTTTAAAAATTTATTTATTTATTTATTTATTTTGAGACAGAGCCTCAAGCTGTCCCCCTGGGTAGAGTGCCGTGGCATAGCTCACAGCAACCTCCAACTCCTGAGCTCAAGGAAATCTCCTGCCTCTGCCTCCCAAGTAGCTGGGATCACAGGCGCCTGCCACAATGCCCGGCTATTTTTTTTCAGTTGCAGCCATCACTGTTGTTTGGCGGGCCCGGGCTGGATTCGAACCCACCACCTTAGGTGTATGTGGCTGACCCCTTAGCCACTTGAGCTACAGGCACCAAGCCTTTAAATTTATTTTTTTATTCATTTATTTTTTGCTTTGAGACAGAGCCTTAAGCTGTCACCCTGAGTAGAGTGCTGTGACATCACAGCTCACAGCAACCTCCCACTCCTGGGCACAAGCGATTCTCCTGCCTCCGCCTCCCAAGTAGCTTGGACTACAGGTGCCTACCACAACGCCTAGCTATTTTTTGGTTGCAGCTGTCGTTGTTTGGCGGGTGGGCTAGATTTGAACCTGCCAGCTCAGGTGTATGTGACTGGCGCCTTACCCACTTAAGCTACAGGCGCTGAGCCAAATGTGGCTTTTTAAAAATCTCAAATGTGGCCAGGTGCAGTGTGGCTCATGCCTGTAATTCTAGCACTCTGGGAGGCTGAGGCGGGGGGATAGCCTGAGCTCACAGACCAGAGCATCTTCAGCAAGAGGGAGACCCCACCTCTAAAAATAGCTGGTCGTTGTGGTAGGAGCCTGTAGTCCCAGCTACTAGGGAGACTGAGGCGAGAGATCACTGGAGCCCAGGAGTTTGAGGTTGCTGTGAGGTATGACGCCGCAGCACTCTACCTAGGGCAACAAAATGAGACACTGTCTCAAAGAAATGTGTCAAGTGTGTAGGTCTCTTTTAAAAATTAAAAATGAGCCAGGCACAGTGGCTCATTCCTGTTATCCCCACACTCTGGGAGGCTGAGATGGGTGGATTGGCTAAACTCTGGAGTTGGAGTCCAGCCTGAGGAAGAGTCAGACCCCCAAAATAGAAAAACAAACCAGGCCTTATGGTGGATGCCTGTAGTCTCACCTACTTAGGAGGCTGAGGCAAGAGGATAGCTCGAGCCCAAGAGTTTGAGGTTGCTGTGAGCTGTGATGAAAAAAATAAAGTAATATAAAATAAAAATAAAAATGGAGGATAAGTTCCTAGCATCTTGCTACTTGGACAGAAGAAGCAGAACAGGAACCCAGCTGGCGAGGTGGGTGGAGGGAAGCCCGGAAGGTGAAGCGGACAGTCTCTGGCTGCTCCCAGAGCAGGTAACAGGTTAGTAACCTGCCTTCCAGCCCTGGGGTCGGACACTTTCGGTGACAGCATTGTGGTGAATCACTTCCTTCCCAGGTGATCAATCACACAGGCAGGCTGGCATCTTTTCTAGATTTTTTAACAACCATGTGAGTAGAAAAGCTTCCTCGTTCCAGAAATGCAAAACAAATTACATAAGAAGTAGATTCTTTAAAAAAAAGTCCACATAAAGGTATAAGGGAAGAAGGGCTATGCATGGAAAACAAATCCCTAACAACAACAAAATGTTCGTCAAAGAACTGAGGCCGCTGCTCTTCCCTTGTCTAATTTATAACAGAGACATTCCTTTCTGAAGTCAGGAATGGGGATGGGGGGGGTGGGCGTATTTGCCTTAGCTGAGACTTTGAGGAGCTGGCTGGGGACAGAGGGAGTAAGGGAGGGTTGCAGTGTGGGAACACCACCCTTGTATACTAATGTTTGCAGTACACGAGTTTTTGGTCGCCAGATCGATACCTTGGCTGTCCTTGAAAAACCCTGCTGGTCTGTTTTTAATAGCTTGCTACACGGGTGAAATTACACTGATTACTTAGCGAAGCCTCACCTTTGATCCACTGATCTAGTTAGAGACCTGGGACAGAGGGAGCCTGTGGCCCCAGAGATCATTAACAAATTAAAAGAAGGAGGAAGGGAGAACAGCAAGTTACAGAAATACAGGAAGTCTGAGGTTTGTCAGTTGTTGAAACCTTCGGGGCTGTCTTTTAAGAGTCTCAGTGCTCTGACGGCTTTCTTTGGGATAACAAAATATGAACGCTAAAAAAAAAGCAACCAAGTCCTCAAACTCAAGAATGGTGGATGGATTCCCGATGAAAGAATGATAGCTGGCCTTGTCGTCCACCTCAGTGTCTCAGGAGACAGATATGTTGAAAAATGTTTCTAGGAAGCAGAGAGTTAAGCTGAGAAAAGAAAAGTTTCTATTTCCTATTCACACCCTATGGAAATGAGGGATCATTTCCCTCCCAATTTTTGCATTCATTAAACAGTGTGCCTTTTAAGCATTTTTAAATTTTCAAATTAATAGACTTTTTTTAGAGCAGTTTTAGTTGCCAGAAAATTGAACAGGGAAGAAAGTTCCCATATACCCTCTTCTTCATCCCCACCCCCTGCCACCAGGAGTTTGTCCTGTTAATAACATCTCACATTACTTTGATACAGTTGATACACTTTTATTTTTCTGCTATTGAAAACAGAACGTTTGATACACTTGATAAGCCAATATTAATACATTGACATTGTATCATAATAGTGACTAAAGCCCATTGTTGCCATTGGGGTTCACCCATGTGTCACATGGGTCTATGACTTTTTTTTTTTTTTGGCAGTTTTTGGCCAGGGCTGGGCTTGAACCCATCACCTTCCTCATATGGGGTCAGTGCCCTACTCCTTTGAGCCACAGGCGCTGCCCCAGGGTCTATGACTTTCGACAAATGCTTAAGGACAAGTGCCCACCATTGTGCCATCCTATAGAACACTTTCACTGCCCTAAAAGCAAGGCGCCACTCTCATCTCTGTCCTTTCAACATAACTGCTAAGTTTCACCCTCCGTTTTTCCTTCTCCCAAGGGCTTTTATTTTAGGAATAGATAAAAGCTCTTTCTCCTTGTTGGCAGAGAACTACAGAAAGTCGCTTTGTTTGGCTGTGACTTGGTATCCTTGGAAAGTCTCCTGTCCTGGTGTTTGTGTCTTTGTCCAGGCACCACTTGCTTGGCTGAAGACTGGAGAGGAAGCCCCTTCGCGCACAATGATAGGACAGATAGACAAGGAACTGGACAGGGTCTGTCCAGCAATTGCCTCCCCCTCCTCTTCCCCTCACCTTATTTTATAGTGGCACGTCCTGATCGTCTGAAGAAGCTGCCCTCCTCGTGGAAAGTGACCTGTTCTGTTCTCAGGTCCTCTCAGCTTGTCTGGCGTTCAAGCCTGCAGCTGAGCCCACAGCTCTCCCAAACTGAGTGTTTCAGTGCTACATTGCTTGGCCTTGGTGTAGAGAACGCAAAATGGAAAAAGTACGAAACTACTGTACTTTTTTTCTTTTTTTTGAGACAGAGTCTCATTTTGTCACCCTCGGTAGAGTGTCCTGGTGTCATAGCTCACAGCAACCTCAAACTGTTGGGCTCAAGTGATCCTCTTGCCTCAGCCTCCTGAGTAGCTGGGACGACAGGCACCTGCCACAATGCCTGGATAGCCACCATGCCCAGCCTTTTTATGTATGTATGTATGTATTTATTTTTTGAGACAGAGTCTCACTTTGTCACCCTTGGTAGAGTGAAATGGCATCACAGCTCACAGCAACCTCCAGCTCTTGGGCTTAGGTGATTCTCTTGCCTCAGCCTCTCGAGTAGCTGGGACTACAAGCACCTGCCACAACGCCTGGCTATTTTTTTGTTGCAGTTTGGCCGGGGCTGGGTTTGAACCTGCCACCCTCGGTATATGGGGCTGGTGCCCTACTCACTGAGCCACAAGCACCGCACTGTATTTATTTATTTATTTATTTTGAGACAAGAGTCTCATTCTGTTGCCCAGGAATAGTGTGTCCTGGCCTCAGCCTCGATTGTAACAATCTCAAACTCCTGTGTTCAAGGGATCCTCCTTTTATTTATTCATTTATTTTTTTGAGACAGAATCTTACTATGTGGCCTCCGTAGAGTGCTGTGGCATCACAGCTCATAGCAACCTCAAACTCTCGGGCTTAAGCAATTCTCTTGCTTCAGCCTTCCAAGTATCTGGGACTACAGGCACCTGCCACAATGCCCGTCTGTTTTTAGAGATAGGGTCTTGCTCTGGCCCAGGCTGGTCTCAAACTCTTTTGTTTTGGCTGGGGCTGGGTTTGAACTTGCCACCTCCCAGTATATGGGGCCAGTGCCCTACTCCTTTGAGCCACAGGCTCCACCCTGGTCTCAAATTCTTGAGCTCAGGTGATCCATCTGCCTTGGCCTCCCAGAGTGCTAGATTTACAGGTGTGAGTCACCACGTCTGGCCCTGAACAAAGAAATTTTTAAAAAATCTATGAGTCAGAATCTACCTATAGGGTACAGTGTACACTAGTTCAGGGACAGGTACCCTGAAAGCCTCAACTTCACTGTGATACAGTTCAGCCAGGTAACACAAAATACTTGGACCCTCTACATTTTTGGAATAATAATAATTTTTGGGCTCAGCGCCTGTGGCTCAAGTGGCTAAGCGCCAGCCACCTACACCTAAGGTGGCGGGTTTGAATCCAGCCTGGGCCTGCCAAACAACAATGATGGCTGCAAAAAATAGCCAGGCATTGTGGTGGGCGCCTGTGGTCTCAGCTACTTGGGAGGCTGAGGCAGGAGACTCGCTTGAGCCCAGGAGTTGGAGGTTGCTGTGAGCTGTGATGCCACGGCACTCTACCCTGGGGGACAGCTTAAGGCTCTGTCTCAAAATAATAATAATAATAGTAATTTTTGGAATAATTTTTTAAAAAACATGGGACAATTAGGAAAATTTAAACACTGGCAAAACTGTAAGTGATATGAAAGACCTTGCTTATTTTGTAACATGAGGCAATAGTATTGTGGTTGTGCTTTCTTTCTTTCTTTTTTAGAGACAGAGTCTCATATTTTTTTGTTCCAGTTTGGTCAGGGCTGGGTTCAAACCCGCCACCCTCAGTATATGCGGCCGGTGTCCTACCCACTGAGTCACAGGCGCCGCCCAGTGTGATTATGCTTTCTAAGACAGTCCTTATCTTTTAGAGATACTGAAATACCAATAGATGAAATTGTATATCTACAATTTGCCCCCAAATAACCTAGTGGACACCTGGTGCAGTGACTCATGTCTGTAATCCTAACACTCTGGGAGGCCTGGAGGGTGGATCGCCTGAGCTCGGATTCAGATTCGAGGCCAGCCTGAGCCAGAGCAAGACCCACGTCTCTAAAAATAGCCAGGCATTGTGGTGGATGCCTGTAGTCCCAGCTACTTAGGAAGCTGAGGCAAGAGAATTGCTTAAACCCAAGAGTTTGAGGTTGCTGTGAGTGATGACACTACGGCACTCTACTGAGGGTGACGAAGTGAGACTGTCTCCAGAAAATAACAAAAAAAAAAAA
>NW_003852418.1:14556949-14561151 GCF_000181295.1 Otolemur garnettii | reverse complement strand
CTGGCTATTTTTTGGTTGCAGCCATCATTGTTGTTTGCGGGGCCTGGGCTGGATTAGAACCCGCCACCTCAGGTGTATGTGGCTGGCGCCTTAGCCACTTGAGCCACAGGCGCCGAGCCAACAGTAATTTCTTAAACCCATTTTTAAAAATATAGTTAATCAACTAATTTATGTATGTGTCTTTCTTCCTCAGGGAGTCCTAAGTGAACACTGACATTTATAAAAAAAAAAGTCATCAATTCTGGAAGGGCGCAAGGGGGTTTGTAACCACTTTATGGGTATAATGTACATTATTCGGCTGATAGCTACACTAAAAGCCCGGACTTCACCAATAGACAATATATCCACATAACAACACTACACTTGTACAGCTTTGTAATGTGGATATAAAAATTAAAAGCACAAAAGTCATCAATTCTAAAAGTGTCATTGTGGTTTTAAGTAGAAGGTAGAGCGGTGTTTTATTTATTTATTTATTTTTAAATTTTTTTTTTTTTTGAGACAGAGCCTTAAGCTGTCCCCCTGTTGTTTGGCGGGCCCGGGCTGGATTCGAACCTGCCACCTTAGGTGTATGTGGCTGGCACCTTAGCCACTTGAGCCACAGGCACTGAGCCTAAAGCATTGTTTTTATAGCAATGACAGCTACCTCCATGGCATTAGGTTCCCTTAAAAAGGCTAGAACTATCCATTCTTCCTGGTATTCACACATCAAATGTAACTGCCAGACAGAGAACAGAGGTGCCCTAATATCTGCCTTCCCTTCTTCCTCAGCAACAGAATCTCCATCTTTTAGTTGTCACATAGCCACACAGCCTCCTTTGAGCCATGTGGCTGATGCTTTAACCACTATATTACAGGCACTGAGTCTGTATTTTAATTTTTGAGACAGAATCTCACTCTGTCTCCCTGGGTAGTATGCTGTGGCATCATAGTTCACAGCAGCCTCAAACTCTTGGGCTCAGGCAATCCTCTTGCCTCAGCCTCCTGAGTAGCTGGGACTATAGGTGCCACACAACACTTGGCTAGTTTTTTTCTATTTTTATTTGAGATGTGGGTCTCACTCTTGCTAGAGCTGGTCTCAAACTTCTGAGCTCAGGCGATCCACCCTCGTCAGCCTTGCAGGGTGCTAAGATTACCAGTATGAGCCACCGCGCCTGGCCAAATTCTTTATTTTATTTGAAAGAAAGATAATACAAAATGTAAGATGATTGATTATAATTAGGTAATAATACCAGCTACCACACAGTGAGTACTTATTATGTACCAGACATTGTTCTAAGCATTTTTTTAAAAAAGAGATAGGGTGCAGTGGTGTCATCAGAGTTCACTGCAACCTCTAAATGCCTGGGCTCAAGCTATCCTCACACCTCAGCCTCCCTGGTAGCTAAGACTACAGGTGTGCATCACCACACCCAGATAATTATTTTATTTTTTGTAGAAGGGAAGTCTCACTTTGTTACCCAGGCTGGTCTCAAACTCCTGGCCTAAAGCAATCTCCCTGCCTGTGCCACCCAAAGTGTGGGATTATAGGTGTGAGCCATCACATCTGGCCCTGTTTGAAGCACTTTATACATATTACTGTTTAATCCTCACAGCAAGATTAAGAATTAAGGGTTGAGGGTGGCGCCTGTGGCTCAAGGAGTAGGGCACTGGCCCCATATACCGGAGGTGGTAGGTTCAAACCCGGCCCTGGCCAAAAATTGCCAAAAAAAGAATTAAGGGTTGATATTTCCCCATTTACAGGTGAGAAAACAGAAACACAGAGAGGTTAGGTAACTTGTCCAAGATCACACAGCTTGTTACACAGGACAAAAAAGTATAACAGTATTGATCAAGAGGTTTCAGAGAACAGAGAAGGCTAGGGTCAACTGGTGAATCTTTGTGAAGAAGACGGGATCTTGATTCATTCAACAAGTATCTGCTGAGTGCCGTGAGGCAGGAACCATTCAGGCTGAGAATGGAACAAGCAGAGGGCCTGAGTTCTGGTGCATATAAAGAATGAGTAAGTTGTGGCGGCGCCTGTGGCTCAAAAGGGTAGGGTGCTGGCCCCATATGCTGGAGGTGGCAGGTTCAAACCCAGCCCTGGCCAAAATAAAAAGGAGTAAGTTGCCATTGGTGCCCCTACAAAGACGCTATGTTGTACGAAACAAAAGAACTCCTCTATAATTGAAACCCCCTAGAGTTGTACAAAGCAGCAGCAGCAAGCCTGGGCGCAGTGGTCACACCAGTAATCCCAGCACTCGGGAGGCTGAGACGGGTAGATTACTGGAGCTCAGGAGTTCAAGACCAGCATGAGGAAGAGCAAGTCCCTGTCTGTACTAAAAAAAAAAAAACAAACAAACTGGCCATCTACGGTGGCAGGTGCCTGTAGTCCTAGTTATTTGGGAGGCTGAGGTAAGAGGATGTCTTGAGCCCAAGAATTTGAAGTTGCAGTGGGCTATGATGAGGACATGACACTCTAGCCTGGGGTGACAGAGCAAGACTCTTGTCCAAAAAAAACAAACAAAAAAAAAGGTAAGGGGAGGGGAGGGAAGAGGCAGAGAAGGGGAGGGAAGGGGAGGGAGGGGAGGGAAGGGAAGAGAAGGGAAGGGAAGATCAGCAGGCATGGTGGGTCAAACCTATAGTTCTAGCTAATTGGAAAGTTGAGAAGTTCGTTTCAGCCCAAGAGTTAGAAGTTACAATGAACGCTGATGACACCACTGCACTCCTAGCCTGAATGACAGAATGAGACCCTGTGTCTCAAAAAATAAAAATAAAAAACAAATAAATTCTACTAGAGGATATGTGTATGTTATATTCAAATAGTCCACTATTTTATATAAGGGACTTGGGCATCTGTGGATTTGGGTGTCTGCAGGAGGCCCCAGAACAGCAAGCGAAGGCTGTGTTCACGGTTTAATTCTCCCTTCCCTTCCCTGTTACCCAAACATTTTACCTTTGTTCTATAAGAGTAATGAGTAAGTATTTTGTAACTAAAATCTTCATGATCAGACATAAAGCTTTTGGAAACCTTTCAAATTAAAGTGATGACAGCATGATTATTATGTCTAACTATCAAATCTCTGTATCAAAGAAACTCAAGAAAACTTCTAGAAGACAAGGAAGTTGGTTCATTGCATAGGCAGAAACATGGCATGTGTTCTTTCTTCTTCCAGAGTTATCTCCAAACCCCGACAAACAAAAACCTAGATGCTTATTTGTATTAAAAAGATAATAGGCTCAGTGCCCGTAGCACAGTGGTTACAGCACCAACCACACACACCCAGGGTGGTGGGGTCAAACCTGGCCCGGGCAGGCTAAACAACTGCAACAAAAACATAGCTGGGAGTTGTGGCAGGTGCCGGTAGTCCCAGTTACTTGGGAGGCTGAGACAAGAGAATTGCTTGAGCCCAAGAGTTTGAGGTTGCTGTGCTGTGATGCCAGAGACTCTATTGAGGGTGACATAGTGAGACTGTGTATCAAAATAGCTCGGAGGCTAGGGGGCCAGCCACATACACCTGAGCTGGTGGGTTCAAGCCCAGCCTGGGCCTGCCAGAAAACAATGACAACTACAACCAAAATATAGCCAGGCATTGTGGTGGGCACCTGTAGTCCCAGCTACTTGGGAGGCTGAAGCAAGATAATCTCTTACGCCGAAGAGTTTGAGGTTGCTGTGAACTGTGATGCTCCAGCACTCTACAGAGAGTGACATAGTGAGACTCTGTCTCAATAAAATAACATAAAATAAAATAAAAAAAAATAAAAATAATAACTGAAAGTAGATACTGACTCATGAACACTTTGCAAGTCAATAATCAGCACATCTGAAAGGTTTATTATCCCCTCTTAGAAACCGACTAGGAATCAGGCAAAAGAGAGGAAAACACAGAGGCATGTTTTTCTTGTGGTCTGGCACTGTCTTCAGTCTCAATTCACACCATTCTTCCCCTTGCTGGAGTTATTTTAACCTTACCGTCTTTAGTTTCTTAAAACTTTCATGTTTGTTCCTACCCCAGGGCCTTTGCATAGCCTATTCCTTCTGCTTAGAAGGCGCTACCTTTTTTACCTTTTTCTAACTTCTCTCTGCTGGCTTCTTCCTGCCCAGCTTTTGCACAGTTGGTTTCTAGTGTCCCTTCACGTCTTTGCTCAAACTGCCCCTCCTGCCTAAAAGCCTTATCCAAACTCCACCACCTCTAAAGCCCTTTTTTCTTTCTTTTTTTTTT
>NW_003852418.1:14554618-14556131 GCF_000181295.1 Otolemur garnettii | reverse complement strand
ACTGAGCCACAGGTGCCGCCCTCTAAAACCCTTTTATAGATTTCATAGCACGCAGGGCCAAATCACAGTTCTTGTAGGCTGAGATATTGTTACCTTTGTGCACCCTTTCCTCCATAAAAGGATAGTAAAAATTATATTGCATGACTACACTGACCTAACGTGGAAATATAATCCAAACTGAATTAATTGCTATGTATTTTACATATATATATGAATATTTTTATTTTACATGTAGTGGAATATTATTCTGACTTTAAAAGAAGTTTAAAAAGACTCTGAATGGCCTGTAATCCTAGTACTCTGGAGGCCGAGGCAGGATGATTGCCTGAGCTCAAGAGTTTAAGACTAGCCGTAGCAGGAGGAAAACCTACCTCTTACTAAAAGTAGAAAAATTAACCAGGTGTTGCGGGAGGCACCTGTAGCCCCAGCTGCTTGGGAGCTGAGGCAAGAGGGTTGCTTGAGCCTGAGAGTTTGAGATTGCTGTAAGCTGTGACGTTATGGCACACTACCGACAGCCACAAAGTAAGACTCTGTCAAAAAAAAAACAAAAAAAACTTTCTCCTGTGGAGCTTATGCTGAATTCACTTTAAGATGAGAGTGTGCTGGTTTTTCATCACACACAGGATACAAAGCTTAATTCAATCACCTTTTTGCCTGTATTCTTCATTGTTTGGTGACTATGTAATAAAGACAAGTTTTAATGACCCGTAAAAGTTCTGAGTACTTCCATTGTACAAAGACAGTTTTTCTTTCTCTTGTTAGAAATTGCACTGAAATAGTCCATATAGTTTGTGGCTGTGTAGGTATAAACACTTAGTGTTTTTTGTTTTAAACTTTCTCATTAGAAGGAGGAGAGGATAAATCAGGAGGACAGAAATGATATTAGGAATTTGGTCCCCAAAATGAAGATTCCAGGGAATGTTACAAAGTCCACGTGGATAAAATTTGACTTAATTGTGCTTAATATTTCACTGTGGGTGATTATTCAAATTTAGAATGAGGGCACTGAAGAACTGTAAATTCCCCATGAAAAAAAGATATTTTGGGGGGCGGCACCTGTGGCTCAGTGGGTAGGGCACCAGCGCCATATACCGAGGGTGGCGAGTTCAAACTCGGCCCCGGCCAAACTGCAACAACAAATAGTGGGGCATTGTGGCGGCTGCCTGTGGTCCCAGGTACTCAGGAGGCTGAGGCAAGAGAATCACTTAAGCCCAGGAGCTGGAGGTTACTGCGAGCTGTGACTCCACGGCACTCTACCAAGGGTGACAAAGTGAGACTCTGTCTCTAAAAAAATAAAAAATAAAAAATAGGCTCGGCGCCTATAGCTCAACCGGCTAGGGCACCAGCCACGTACACCTAAGGTGGCGGGTTCGAAGCCCCAGCCCGGACCCGCCAAACAACAATGACGGCTGCAACCAAAAAATAGCCAGGTGTTGTGGCGGGCGCCTGTAGTCCCAGCTACTTGGGAGGCAGAGGCAGGAGACTCGCTTGAGCCCAGGAGTTGGAGGTTGCT
>NW_003852418.1:14543247-14554073 GCF_000181295.1 Otolemur garnettii | reverse complement strand
CTGGGTAGAGTGCCATGGCATCACAGTTCATAGCAACCTCCAACTCCTGGGCTCAAGTGATTTTCCTGCCTCCGCTTCCCAAGTAGCTGGAACTACAGGCGCCTGCCACAACGCCCAGCTATTTTTTGGTTGCAGCCGTGATTGTTGTTTGGCAGCCCGGGCTGGATTCAAACCCGCCAGCTCATGTGTACGTGGCTGGCGCCTTAGCCGCTGAGCCACAGGCCCCAAGCTGAGAAAGTGGGACTTGGTCTCAAAAATAAAATAAAAAGATGATGTATTTACTATATTATACATATTTAAGAATAGAAAAGCCTTTCTTGTGTATTCAAAAAGTACAAAGCATTTACAAATACATAGAAATATATTTTGAAGACATTTAAAATATAGAAAAGATGAAACAAAACTTTTATTCGTGGCTGTCCAGATAACTAGTAAATATAACTAAACCAAATATATCTTCTCCCAAGCATTATGGCTGTATCGAATTTGCTGCCTGTTTTGTTCTGTTTGGTTGAGTTGTTTTTGGTTTGCTTGTTCATTGCTGTTTTTTAAGATACTAACTATGAGGCTCAGCGCCTGTAGCGTAAGGGGCTAAGGCGCCAACCACATACACCAGAGCTGGCGGGTTCAAATCCAGCCCAGACCTGCCAAACAATAATGACAAGTACAATGAAAAAATAGTCGGGTGTTGTGGTGAGTAGTCCCAGCTACTCGGGAGGCTGAGGCAAGAGAATCGCTTGAGCCCAGGAGTTGGAGGTTGCTGTGAGCTGTGACGCTACAGCACTCTACCCAGGGCAATAAAGTGAAACTCTGTCTCTAAAAAAAAAAAAAGGATAGTAACTATGAGTCCGTCAGCCAGTGAATAAAATCCAACAAGTATTAACATTTTACAGTGGGATCTTATAAATGTGGAAAGTGGATCGAAACAAATTGGCGGCTCATTCAAAAGCAGCCAGCACTTCACTCTTAAACATATGTGGTATATGCCGTATTGTCTTGCTGTCCTGCCCTGGCTAGGAAACCACCGTGTGTGTGTTACAACAACTGAGTTTGCTCCCAGATTTAAAGGAAATATTAATGGGTACAAATAAAGTGTTGGCCCTGTCAGTATCACATGCTTTCTCTTTTTTAATGGGTTCCAACTCTCTTCATTCTATTTTTTTTGAGACAGAGCCTCAAGCTGTCCCTCTGGGTAGAGCGCTGTAGCATCACTGCTCACAGCAACCTCCAACTCCTGGGTTCAAGCGAGTCTCCTGCCTCAGCCTTCCAAGTAGCTGGGACCACAGGCGCTCCCCACAATGCCTGGCTACTTTTTGGTTGCAGCCATCATTGTTGTTTTGACGGCCCTGGGCTGGATTGGAACCCGCTACCTTACGTGTATGTGGCTGGCGCTTTACCCACTGGGGCCACAGGCGCCTAGCCAATTCTCTTCTTTCTAAATCTCCACCGTGAGACTCCTGACTTTCCCCTACACTCCTGTGAGATTAGGAAAACCTTCTGCCTCTGGGACACAGGTCACAGAGCTGAGCCCAGCCATGGAGACTCCACTGAAGGTTTGTAGGCTGCATGAATACCTACCTGGAGGCAGCAAAAAGTCACGGGTCAGAGCATGGGGTAGCTATCTGGTCTTTGGCAGGGCAGTCCTCAGTTTCCTTTTCTGTAAAATGGGGCTCCTAACAGCATCTCTCTCATAGGGCTGGAGTAAAAGAGGAACTCAGTTAATCTTAACATACACAGGACTCTTAGAATAGTGCTCCATGAAAAATGTTTGCCATTATTGGACTGTGAGCCCTGCCACCCCCCCCACCCCCCAAAATGACTGCCCTGCCAACAGGAGATAAGGAGACTCCGCTGGAGAGGGAGGGATTTGTAACCAGTGTGGGGGAGAAAATCATCTACTAAGGAACAAAGTTTTTTCTTTTACATATTTTGAAAATGAAATTGTTCACAGGGGACCTTTCATCTGCCTAGTAAAAAAATGCCAGGAAGGGAGAGAAAAAACGCTGACTCCTCCCAGCTTACAGCACCAGGAAAACGGCTGAGCCCTGAGCCCAGGGACTTTTAGCTGAGTAATAAAGGCAGTATTCCTCACCCACACCACCCTCTGTCTCCCTCGCCAGGATTGTAAAACTGTAACAGAACGTTCAAGGTCTCCTAGGTATTTTACCAAAAAATCGCTTGAGAAAGACTTTTCTGGGATCATCAATTTTTAACCAGTGCTTACTGGGCATATTCGAAATTAGTGAGACACAACGCTGGTTTTCCTATCGGTGGTAGAAATAATCACCTATTGTGTGAATTACACCACGGGAATTAACACAAAAAAACTGGTGAGATCCTTTTTTTAAATGATTTTTTTCCAAAGTGATTTAAAAAAAAAAAAAACCCCCACCCCACCTTGTTATTAAAAAAATATATAAAAACCCAAATAAAACAACATACACAAAGGAAATTAAAAATGACTGGTGATGCTTGGTAACATCTTAGTGGATGAGAAAGGTTTTTTTCCTAAAAGTTTCTCCTATGTGGTGCAGAATCTGGGGGTTCTAGGGGTTCTGGTGGGGGGAGTATTGGGATAAAATAATGCCAGAATAAACTCCAGGGAAAAAAGAGGAAGTCATTTCACACGAATACCAGACTCTAGGCCACTTCCTCCTCAAATGGGCACCATACCCTGTTGTGAAAACAGACCAGGACCTTTAAGACAGGGAGTAGAAACAGATTCGAATATTTCTTAGGAATTCCAGGAGTTATAAGCACAGGCTTGTGGGAAAAGTAAAAGACATACAAGCCCAGGATCCAGGTGCACAGCCAGGAGCATTCAGGTCTGGTTTACAAGGGACAAGATGGAGGGTAATGACCAGCACCCCTGGATTCGAGCCTGGACTCTCCAGTGTATTCACTTTGCGACTTTAGAAAGGTCATGGTCTCTCTGAGCCACTGTTTTCTAATCGGTGAAACGGGACATTGTCCTCTCCCTTCTCCACCTTGCAGAGTCATGTTAAGATAACGTATCTGTAAAATCTTTTTAACAGTGCAGTGCAAACACAAGGCGTTATGTGAATGAGGCACAATTCCAAATTTTCTGTATTGTGTGAATCAAAATTTTATTTCCTTGTCTACATTATTGATCCACATGGACTTACAGTTGTTGGTAAAGATGAAATAAGTAGCTCACGCTGATGATCTCTCTAGAAACTTCAGTGGTTTAACCATTTTTTTATTTTTTGAGACAGAGCCTCAAGCTGTTGCCCTGGGTAGAATGCCGTCGCATCACAGCTCACAGCAACCTCCAACTCCTGGGCTTAAGCAATTCTCTTGCCTCCGCCTCCCAAGTAGCTGGGACCATAGGCGCCCTCCACAACGCCCAGCTATTTTTCGGTTGTAGTTGTCATTATTGTTTGGCCTGGGCTGGATTCAAACCTGCCAGCTCTGGTGTATGTGGCTGGCGCCTTAGCCGCCTGAGCTACAGGTGTTGAGCTGGTGGTTTAACTCTTAATGAATTTACCGCAAATTATATTGTGAAAGTAAGTATCTAGATATCTAGAAATACTATCTTTCAGCAGGGAAGAGGTAGGGCGACGCTGTCCCCAGGTGGAAACCACCTCACTCAATTTACTCCTGACATAAACATTTGTTGACTGGGTGTTCCGGCCATTACATTCTCCTCTGTAAATGAATCAAGAAATCGGTTATTTCCTAGCCAGACACATTCTCATCTGTATCCCATCTCTGGCCAAATTCTATGGGGATCTGGCTGTAAATATGTAATGCCTCCCCAAAAACCCAGGCCTGCCTATCTGCGGGTCCACACCCATTGCTGTTCCACTTGAAACTTGGAGGCAGGCCAAGGGTATGGCCAAGTAATTACTGTGTCAGAACGAGTTAATCACAGGCCCTCTGGAGGTGGGGATGAGGACCCTTGCGGGGCAGTGGAGGCACTTCTGAGCTTACCATCAGGTAGGACCCTAAGCCTTTGGGGGCATCAGAAGTCTGTTAAATTACTGCACTCTTGAGCTAATTTGGTGCAGGCTCCCTGGACATAAGCCCTGGTTGCTGGCTGGCTTTTTCTGAGCCTGTTTTTGGCACAGGTAGGAAAGGAGGAGGGGAAAAAAATGGTGTAAGCAAGTTTCGAAATCTTAGATCATTTCGTGAATGACTCAGTGTTTCCTTTTGGAAAAGTGCAATAATTGGCTTTCATTAATAACTTAGCTTTGAGAGACGGGTCTGAGGATTGAGGAACGTTTTATGCTGTCTGAACAAAGCCGTCCCGCAATCTTCATGTTTATAGCTTCCAGAGGAATTCCACTCACTTGATAACACGGACTTGGTGAAAAATAAACTGTCACCTGCTTCCTCCTTCAGACTTCCTGTTCTTTCTGAGAAAAGCATTGAGATTGTCTTTCTCTCTGCCTCTCCTTTTTCTATTTAAAAATAGTCAACATATAACATGATTACTTTTCTCCAAGAAACTAATTACATGCTGCCCAAGAGGACAAGTAGCCGGTCGTTTGTTTTGTCCCAGAATGAGAAGGTCATCTTGTATATTTCTTCAGTGTCTGAAATACATAACTAACTGTATTTCAAAAATGTTGGATTGCATTCATTTGGACACATTCCAATTTTAGAATTTCTTTTAAACTTTCTCTCTGTGCGTGTAAACAATCTTGATTATTTAATACAGAAGACAATCTTTTTTTCCAGCACCGGTCTAGTTGAATCCAGCTTCAGAGCTGTAAACTCAGAGGTCTCAAATGACTCATTAATGGAATAAATGTTTCTCATGTTAAAGGTATGCAAATAGAACTTAATCGGGTGAAGGAAGACACTGCAATTCAATAAATAAAGTCGAGAATGTTACTGTGGTTACCGTGAACTCTATTTGCATACAGGCTTATCTTGTTTTTAAAGCAGAAGGGGGGGAAGAGAAAGAGGAGGAAGAAAAAAGAATCCCAACTTTCCCCTTATGTTCTCAAAATACAATAACTATGATGAAACAGTCAACAGGCAAAAAAAAAAGGGGGGGGGCTTAATGTGGAAGAATCAAAAAAAACACTGAAAATGTTTTCTAGAGTGTGGAGAACAAACAGGATACTAGCCTCTGGTTCTCTTACGGAGAAAATTACACAATCAAACTTTTTGTCACTCCTGTCTGTTTTGTTAGGTCTGGACTGATTCTGTGACTATCCGGTTTCAGGAGTCTGTCCTGCTTGGGTTGTTGGGCTAATCACGACGTGGGTGCCTGGCCATTTCCCCCAGCCAAGCACATAATCAGATTGAAACAGAATCAGGAGAGACCAAGAAGAGAGAGGCACCCCCGAGATACATTCTCACTCTGGCTATCAAATTACCAATCTTGCAACGTTGAACACTGTAAATTAAAACCAGAATCGCTGTTGTCATTTTTGAAGGAAAGCTGAAATGGTGCATCGCGTTTACATCGGGGTGAACACGGTGCACCCCGTTCATTCTGCCTTCCAGAAGAAAACTCGAGCCCATGAGAGAGGAAGGTGGAGATATTTCCAGGAAACAGCTGGGTGAGCAGAGTCCACCCTTACTCAGGAAGAGAATGGATTTAAATAAATTCTTTAGAAAAGGTCTAAATTAATCACAGGAGTGGTCAGGTAGGAGATGAATAAGAGCCCAGCCGCGGTGGGTTTTGTTCCCGTGAGATGCCTGGGCTACCTCGGAAGGCCACGTTGCCTCGTACACATGACATTTCCCACCGCGGATGGCAGCGAATCGTACACGCAGCCTGCCTCCCAGGAGCTGACTTGCCGCTCTTGGGGTCAGATATATCCAGAAAATGAGTGAAAAATGCCTGAAATAGAAACCACCAATAATGTAGCAAAGACTCATTTTACAAGTATGTTCTGGTGTTTCCATTTTCTATGGTTAGGCCATCCAGTTCTGGGGGCATCGTCACGACTTTGTCCATGAGCCATTACTCACAGACTAAAGAGAGCAGGTGTCCTAGTTTTAGTTACTGTAAGCCTTCTCCTATCCTCTACCCCGCAAAAAACATTTTCGATTCTGAAGAGGAACGTGGAAAAAGGGAGAGACGAACTAAGAACTTGGAAATAGAGGTGGTATGTTTTTTATTTAGTGAGCGTGGTACCCTGAGATGGTTATACAGATGTACATTTTACTGTGCTTTTAGTAAACCTACATATGGATTTTTTGTGAACTTAAGACGTGAATCTGATATCAAAAGATAAACAGAGAAAAGCTGATCTTCCTTCCACTATGAACCCCACCTGTAAAGGGCCACCAATAGGACCAGAGTGAAGACTTTTAAAAAAGAAGCTAATTGCTCTGTCAATTTCATTTTCCTTTACAGTGTGAATAACCTTTTGGGATCTTTATTCCTAGATAATTTTGCTGGGGAGGTAGATCTTAAAATACAATGGTTATAAAAAATAAAAGTCCGAGTACTAAGTACTCTTTACCTGTAAAAGTTGGGGTTTTTTTTTTGGTTTTTTGTTTTGGCTGGGGCCAGGATTGAACCCACCATCTCTTGTATATGGCCCTACTCCTTGAGCCACAGGCACCACCCTACCTGTAAAAGTTTTAATCCAATTACCAGTGAAACCATTCCGTTTTTTCTGTTTCACTTTTTAGAGGTATTCTGTACCAGCCAAAAGGAGTTAGGGGTGGGGCACCTGCATAGCATGTGTGTTTTATAAAACTTTTTTTTTTGAGACAGAGGCTTACTTTGTCGCCCTTGGTGGAGTGCCTTTGCATCATAGCTCACAGCAACCTCTAACTCTTGGACTCGAGCGATTCTCTTACCTCTGCCTCCCAAGTAGCTGGGACTACAGGTGCCCGCCATGACATCCAGCTATTTTTTTTTTTTTTTCAGTTTTTGGCCGAGGCTGGGTTTCAACCCACCACCTCCGGTATATGGGGCCGGCGCCCTAGTCCTTGAGCCATAGGCACCGCCTTGTGTTTTATAAAACTTTATAAGTCAAAAACAAGATATGATTTAGGAAGCTTCTATTATTTTTAACAGCTGAGAAAAATGATCATCACAGCCTAATAGGTGAAGAAAAGCCCTATCCGATTAAGTACAATGCCATTTTTTAAAAAGCTACAAGGAAAAGACAGCACAGGCTTGGCGCCTGTGGCTCAAGTGGCTAAGGTGTCAGCCGCATATACCTGAGCTGACAGGTTCGAATCCAGCCTCGGCCGCCAAACAATAACGGTTGCAACCAAAAAATAGTTGGGCGCTGCGGCGGGCGCCTGTGGTCCCAGCTGCTTGGGAGGCTGAGGCAGGAGACCCACTTGAGCCCAGGAGTTGGAGGTTGCTGTGAGCTGTGATGCCACAGCACTCTACCCAGGGGGATAGCTTGAGGCTCTGTGTCAAAAAAAAAAAAAGAAAAGAAAAGAAAAGAAAAGACAGCACCGTAGGAGCAGTGGTTATTTTCTGCGTGGTATGTGTTGCGTTTAGGGTGTTTTCTGCAGTTTTCAAATTTTCCATAAGGGTCAGAAAGACTTTCTGATCATAAAAATCAAAAAGCATTTTTAAAGAATTAAATGTTGCATGTCAGAGTGTGTTTCCTAATCTTTTCTAAGGGACATGGCAGAATTTGAGAACTCTTGTATTGAAAATATGACAAGTAGGCAGGACTAATAATGAGGTTCTTCTACTTTATTGGGGGATCATCCTGAATAATTCTGATTCATCTACTGTGGCCTCTACTATATTCTCTTTATAATTGTTCAACATATAGATAAAACATATTATAGTTTAACCATATGCATGTCATTTCAATAGGGATATTCCCTCATTTGGAAGATGGCCCTTTTGATGCTATACAGGACAATTTGTATCAGGTCAATAAATATTAATTAAGTCTGAGCACCGAGGACAGTGTTAAAAGGTTAATCCTGACACCTACAGCAGCCTGAGAGTGGATTATAGACACCGCCCTAATATGCTATAAAGACCCCTGGGAGCAGCTTCTAGCTAGATTGGCTTAATGATTCATTTATGGGTTTTTTTTTTCATGCCAATAATTTATTGAATGGAGGTCTGTACACAGGCAAACCTTACTGTGGAAACCAAGACATCAGGAGATTCATTTATGTTTGAATGATATTTTTCCGTTGTAAGCCTGTGTGTCCTTAAAAAAGTTGAAAAATAAGTTTGGGGGTAAAAAAATATTTTAATTGCTTTCGAATGTTCCAATAAATTCAAACCCATATCCTCTTGCTCCAGGATTTCCTTGCCAGATTGTTACATAGTTATTTCCCAAATCTCTCTAGCTTTCTCCTATTTTCTTTTTTTCTTTTTTTTTTTGAGACAGAACCTCAAGCTGTCCCCCTGGGTAGAGTGCTGTGGCATCACAGCTCACAGCAACCTCCAACTCCTGGGCTCAAGTGAGTCTCCTGCCTCAGCCTCCCAAGTAGCTGGGACCACAGGCGCCTGCCACAACGCCTGGCTAATTTTTTTTGGTTGCATTGTTGTTTGGTGGCTCGGGCTGGATTCGAACCGGCCACCTTAGGTGTATGTGGCTGGCACCTTAGCCGCTTGAGCCACAGGCGCCAAGCCTCTCCTATTTTCTTAATCTGAGGAACTGTAGAAGACTGTGAGTGTGTTGGGCTGGTCAGAGAAAGTACATGTTTACAAAACGCTTAGACATTTACATGTCATAGGGAAGATGAAGAAGAAATCAGAATTCCCCTCTTAAAAACAAAGTTGAACAATCAGAAAATAGCCAAAAACCATCTTAGGCCCCCCAAAGAAAAAGAACATGTGCTTTGTCACACCCCTATTTAAAAACCCATTTGTTATCTGCAAATAGAGTTCCTACTGTGAACATCCCAGTAAACGGCCAGTCCATGACTAAGGAAATACTTCAACTAATGATTCACTGATAGGCCCAGAAATATCAGCCAGGCCAGGAGGTCTCCTAGGTCGCTATCTAAACAGACAGGGCAAGAGCAGTGGTCCCAGCCAGATGCAAAGGAGCAGTGCTTGAAACTAAACCATCACAAGGTTGCTAAGATTATTTCAGACCATTGAGCAACTAACTTTAGGCACTTCCCATTGGCACCGGATTCTATGTGAACAGAACATAACAGAATATGCTGGGAATTGGGAATTGGGGGGAATCTTTGTGTTTTAGACCGTCATTATTACAATTTGAATTATTGCTACTCACAATCTTGGTTTTCTCTCTAATAGATTTACAAGGTTTTACTGCATAGCCTCTTTTTTTTTTTTTCTGAGACAGAGTCTTGCTCAGGTACCTTGAATAGCCCGCGCTAGCGTCATCATAGCTCACAGCAACGTCAAACTCCTGATCCTCTTGCCTCAGACTCCTGAGCAGCTGGGACCACATGTGGCCACCACAGTGCCCAGAAAATTTTTCTATTATTTATTATTTATTTTTGAGATAAAATCTTACTTTGTCTCAAATGTGGAAATTTTTCTATTTTTATTTTTATTTTTTTATTTGAGATAGAGTCTTACTGTGCCACCCTTCGTAGAGTGCTGTAGAAATTTTTCTATTTTTAGTAGAGATGGGATCTCACTCTTGCTCAGGCTAGCCTTGAACTCCTGGGCTCAAGCTATCCTCCCGAGTTAGCCTCCCAGACTGCTAGGATTATAGGTGTGAGCCACTGCAACCTGCCATTCATACCTTGAAGACTAAAACAGACACAAAAAAGCTTGGAAAATTAAAGAGAAGAGCAGAAAGTCTCTTCTAATGTACAGGAATGGAAAGAGAGAAAACTTTAATTCAGAGATCTTTTCTTATGAGCAAAATTCTCCTTTAGATATGAGTAATACCCCTCTCCAAATTAATAAGAACAATTTTATTTCAACCTTGATTTCTTTGAAATTGAAAGGAGACTCAGCTTTTTGAATGAAAGATCACGTCTCACCGTGTACTACTTTTGAAAACATTATTTTCAAGGAAAAAAGTCTATGGCATGCTACATCTTCACAAAGACAATGTCACAGGTGGGGGGCAGCTTTACTTCCCTGGCATAGCGTCTTATAATATAAGTAGGGTTCAGGAAAATAGTGTCAGGGATAGAGTCAAATTATATCTTTTACATGACACCAAAGTACCAGATCCTGAGGTCTATTTATTTGGTTTTTTAGAGATGGGGTCTTGCTATGTTGCCCAGGTTATGTTCAAACTCCTGAGCTCAAAGGATCCTTCTATCTCAGTCTCCTAAGCAGCTGGGACTATAGGCTTACCCTACTGTATCCAGCTAAAATCTATTTAATTTAAGCCTGTGCCCTTGGCTCTAGATTCAACTTGATGTGCTAGTTAAAATAAATATACTTTCAAATATATATTTTTTCACTATAATATTCCAACTCATGGATTGTTAGAATTCATTGATCTCTGGGGTCTGAAGGAAAGGTTTTCATTCTCAAGAAATCCAATCAAGGGCTAGTCTACCCACCTCCATTAAACCGTCTCCAAAGTTCTCAAATACCAGAGATGTCTACAGAAAAAATAAAATTCCTAAGTATACATTCTTTAATTTTTTGAGACAGTGTTTTACTATGTTGCCCTCTGTAGAGTGCTGTAGCATCACAGCTCACAGCAACCTCAAACTGTTGGGCTTAAGAGATTCTTGGCTGGATTTGAACCCATCAGCCTTGGTGTATGTGGTGGCGCCCTACCCACTGAGCTATGGGCACCTCCCCTAAGTATACTTTCTTTGCTCCCTCTTAGACCTCTCAGAAGGCAGCTTTCTTCCTAAAGAAAGCTTTTGGGGAGGGGAGGGGAGAGAGGTTTAAGGCTATGGGCTTTTAAAAATCTGTCCTCTTGGCTCAGTGCCTGTAGTATAGTGGTTACAGC
>NW_003852418.1:14541714-14543044 GCF_000181295.1 Otolemur garnettii | reverse complement strand
AAAAAAAAAAAAAAGTAAAACTCTGTCCTCTTATTTATGGCTAAGGCATGTGGTTAGAAACCAAATTTAAATTTATCAACCTGGTGATCAAAGGGAAGGATTCTTTGAAAAGAAATAGTTTAAGGAAGAGGGGACTAAAAGGGAAAATGAGGCATGGGAGAGCAGATCTGGGATCCTTCAAAGGGCAAAAATGCTATATTTCCAAACAGCTTTTAAAAAATCTGTTAACTCTGTCACCTGCTTAGGGTTATTTTGTATTTCTTCAAGACCACTGAAGTTCAAAGTAAATAACTGTTATAATGGTTCAATCCAATATTTACAAGGAGAATATGTTTCCTGAGAATTTGACATTTCAATTAAGGTTGCAATAGTGTTTCCACTTTCTTTTTAAACGTGATCAAATATATCATGTTGGAAAACCGTGTAATCTTATTTGGAAATCTTCCTCAGGCTCTTCATCCTGTATGACTTCTGCCAGGGAACTTGAGTACAAATCAAGACCTTAATTTAAGTAATAGGTACTAAAAAAGAAACCTACGGGCCAGGACTTAGAAACGGTTCACTTTAAACAACCGAGAAAGCTGTGTTTCCAAGTTGATTGAGTGTGCCTCGGTTCTGCCTCCAACTGTGATCTGAATGCATACAGGACGTCCATAAAGTCTGGAAACCAATGAGAATATACATAATGCCACCCCTCTCTTCCATCTGTAAAAATTAGGATCGGTACAACAGAATGGAATATAACAGAAGAAAATAGAATAAAACAAAAGAAAGGAAAAGAAATCAAATAAGACTAGGTATGTTTCCGGGCCTTATGAAAACCCTCTACATTGAACTTGTGGGGTGTGGAGAGCCAGCAGAGGAGCTGGATGAAATGGGAACTCCACTGCAGGAAGTGGTGCTTTTCAGATGCTGCTAATTAAGGAATGTGGAACCCTTCCTTCTGAGTCAGCGGGGTGGCATGCACGTCGCTGCCCTGTTGACTGTTTACATGATTATTGCATGAAACTGTAGGCATAAACCAGAGTATCTTGCCACTTAACATTTAAGAGACAAGAGGTGGTGTGTTTTCATAGGTTTCCTAATCTTTAAGATTAGTCGCAGCTGGCCTTTTTGTTAGCCGATCATACTTATGGCGTGGTCTCAGATGGCACAGTGCTATCCCCACAGAGGATCTGGACCATTTATGAGCTCACTTTTTTTTTTTTTAATTATTGGGGATTCATTGAGGGTACAAGAAACCAGGTCACACTGATTGCATTTGTTGGGTAAAGTCCCTCTTATGAGCTCACCTTTTTTTTTTTTTTTTTTTGAGACAGAGCCTCAAGCT
>NW_003852418.1:14533227-14541369 GCF_000181295.1 Otolemur garnettii | reverse complement strand
TTTTTTTTTTTGCAGTTTTTGGCCAGGGCTGGTTTGGAACCTGTCACCTCCAGTATATGTGGCTGGCGTCCTACTCCTTGAGCCACAGGCCCCGCCCTATTAACTCTTATTATTTTAAACTTCTTTTTAGTAAAATAAATGTTAATGGGCTTCAAAGGCAATACAGAGATAGTATAGAAAATAGAGAAAAAGAGGAATAATCCAAGTACTCTGGGAGGCAGAGGTGGGTGGATCACTTGAGCTCGAGAGTTCAAGTGAGACCAGCCTGAGCAAGATCGAGACTCAGACCTGGTATCTAAAAAATAGCTGGGTGCTGTGGTGAGTGCCTTAGTCCCAGTTCCTTGGGAGGCTGAGGCAAAAGGATCATGTGAGCCCAAGAGTTTGAGGCTGCTGTGAGCTATGATGCCACTGCACTCTACTGAGACTGAGGGCAACAAAGTGAGACTCTGTCTCAAAAAAAAAAAAAGAGGAAGTGTAGAAAAAAGGTCATACATATCCCACGATTGAAAAACCATTAAACAAATTTTATTAAAAAAATGTTATATACCCATTGGTTATGGCTGTTAGACTTTTTTTTTTATCAAATCAAATCAAATAATACAAAAAAGAAAAACATAAAATTTTTGAAATGTTTGCAAAAGCAGAGAGAATAGTAACAATAATAAAAAGAACCCCCCTCCAACTCTTAGTTCAGCAATTTCAAGATGTTAACTACAGTTGCTCAGTTCCTTCAATTCTCCCATTTTTTTCTTTTCTAAAGTTTTATGAATTCCTACGTCATGTCATTCCTCTATGTACTTCAGCTTTTTCTCTCTCCCTTTTCTCTGTCTCTCTCTCTCTATACATTTTCTCATATAGTCCATAACGCCATTATCACAGCTAATAAAATTAATACCATTTTTAGCTGGGAGTGATGGTTCACACCTATAATCCCAGCACTTGGGAGGCTGAGCTGGGTAGATCGTCTGAGTTCAGGTTCGAGACCAGTCAGAGTCAGAGCGAGACTCCATCTCTAAAAATAGCTGGGCTTTGCGGCCGGTGCCTTTTAATCCCAGCTACTTGGGAGGCTGAGGCAAGAGAATCACTTGAGCCCAAGAGTCTAAGGTTGCTGAGAGCTATGATGCCAGGGCACTCTAACAAGGGTGACAAAGTGAGACTCTGTCTCAAAAAGAAAAAAAAAAGGGAAAGAAATTAATGCCATTTTTGGTATCACGATATTCAGCTCATATTATTAATAACATTTCCTTGAGGAGAAAACTAATTTTAATATTTTTACGTATAACACCTATATCCTACTTTTTGGCTTACTAATAAAAAAAATTATAGTTTATTCAAAACACAACTTTGCATCTGGGTTTTTCCATATGCTGTTATATAATTACTTCCAATGGCATATGTTTTCAAAACTTTCTAATTTTAAAACAGGCTGGGTGCAGTCCCATGGAGATAAAGAAATGGGACTGATCAATAGTTTATTTGTGAACTTACACACACACACACACACAGAGACTGTGCATACGCGTGTTTTTCTTCCCCTTATAGTAAACCTTGTTGCCGTGAATCTTTGTTCATGACACCTATCCCTCCATTAGGGCTGTTTCCTTAGGATTGCTTCCAGCAGTGTTATTGCTGCATCCGAATGTATGAACATTTGTAAGGCCCTTGACTTTTCTCAGCGAGTTGTTTACAAAAGGACTGTACCAATTTACACTTCCACTTACAAAGGATGAGAGAGCCTCTATTAAAACGTTTAAAGGCAGTGCTTTTCAGAGCTCTTATAAATCATCTGCTACGAGAGGCTGACTTGTATTTGTCATATGGACGTGGTTATCTCAAAATAAATAAATATACATTTTCTATAGCTATAAAAACATGACATGCGCAGACTGCCAAACAAGCACAAAGTAACTTTGATTAAAGGAGGAAACTGGTCTACTTGTTGAAAATGTGGTAATGAGATAGTTTCCACCCAGCCAGAAAAAGCTCAGTCCTGGAGGGGGGAGGGGAACCGGCTTGGCCTCTTGTCTTTCCAATCCATCCCGGAGAAGGTAGACTTGAACAGGTCAGCTTCCTCTTCCTTTCTTTTCTCCATTTTTTGTGTTTTAAAAGCTGAAATATTTTATTTGCTCCCATAGGCCTGAGTTGATGATGCAAAAAAAAAAAAAAAAAAAAAAAAAAAAAAAAAGAAAAGAAAAGAAAAGAAAAATGCCGTGGGGAACTAGCAGAAAACTTCTGGCAAGGGTTTCCTGTGGAGGCAGCCCACAGTACTAGCTTAACAGGGGAATCGGCTGAGCCATTTTAGCTGCGACTCCAAATTCTACTTTTGTTTCCTTGGGGACACGCTGTTTTTATTTGTAGGCTTCAAGTAAAAAAACTGCTTCAGAGACTGTTTATTTCTGTTCACAGCATTCTTATTTTCTTTATGGATCTATTATCATGTCGGTTACACATCCTTGCAGAAAATGCAACCGTATTAGTTTGGAGAAAAAGTTTCTGTGGCAGATTTATTTATTTATTTATTTAGGAAAGGAAAACTCCTTCCAGTGGCGTTTATTGGGGGTGGGGGTGGGGGTGTGGTGAATTGGGGGAAGAAAGAACTTGATAAGAAAATACTTAGGATGATAATCTTTAAGATCCAACATCTGAATTTTTAATTCCTTATTTTTTTTGAGGGGGGGAGGGGTGGACACAGGAAGGATGGTTCGCTTATCCCAGTTTGATTTTCACTGGTTTTGGCCCATTCCACCAGGACAAAGTCTCATTCCTCAGAGCTAGTGGGAACAAAACAGAACTCTTAAAATGTTTTTAAGAGGAGGACACGCGGGCTTGGTCGTTGTAACCGTATGTCAACAAAATGTGCTAACCACATTTTTTTTTTTTTTTTTAAGTTGTCAAAGAAGCCAAAGGGATTAGCTCAAATCGCAGGGCTGTTTTAGAGCAAGGAGACGTCCAGATAGGGCCCTGGCTAATGTCCTTTCGGCTGACCACCACTGATGGGGCTTCTGGGGATTAGGCCTCTCGACCCTCTGGCTGGTCCCTGAGCCAGCGACCCGGGAGTCCCCCTTCTCGGGTGCGGGCGCACAGCTGCTGGATTGGAAGCCAGGTAGTCCCTGTACTGTGGACTGTTCATTTCCAGTTTTCTGGGGGAAACTTGCCTTGCGCTAAGATTTGGGAGCTGCCGAGCAAAAGCCCGGATGCCGACAGTGGTGCAGGAGTGTGGCCCTGGGCCCCCTTGGGTCCTGAACAAGGCTGAGCTTCAGTCTAGAAGCCTTGGCTTTTTTTTTGGTCACTATAGGCCTGTCTGGGTGTGGCTGTGACCTTGTGACCTTAATCTCCTCCCCTGCTGCCCCTGTCAGAGGGTCCCATCTGAGGGTGTGGTTTAGCAGAGCACCTACCTGGGCTCATCAGCCTCGCCCTCCTCGGTGGCGCTCACCTTCCCGCCCTCTGTGCCCTCCGCAGGCCGCCGTGACCTCCCGCGTGGGGAGGACCCGCCAGGATCGCCGAGGGGCAGGTCGTCTTCCCGCGTGCTGAGGACCGCCCAGACCAAGGTATGAGCTTCCAGGAACTGCGCTTGCTTTGTCTATCTGGGATGGTCCAGCTGATGATCGAGCACTCGGGTCCGGAGAAGACAAATCCGCACCCAAACCTGGTCTCTCCCTTCCCTCTCCCCAACACCCGAGGCCCCTGAGTAAGTGCCCTGCACTGGTTGGGTGGGAACATATCTGAGGGTGTCAAAACCTGATTTTGAGAGCTGGGGAGGCTCTGTGACCGTGGGCAGGGGTCTTTATCTTGAAAGTACGGCTTCGCTGAGTGCTGACTGTGTGCCAGATCCCCTCAGTGCACGTTGGGATGAGTAGGATTTGTGTACTCCATCCAGATACACTTGTCTGGAATACAGTTACCTCCATCAGTGAAACGGAAGAAGCAGGCAGAGAGTTCAACCCAGGTGGCCAGGTGGCACAGTTGGGCGCACCCTTTATCACCTGTGGGTATGGCAGCTTTCTAATCTACAAAATCGGGATATTCACTCTGCCTGGGTACCCCCAAATGCTGTATCACGTGCTTGCCCTAGAGTAAGTGAGCAGTTGATGACCACCCTTATTCTTTTCTTTTTTTCTGTAGATATAATGGCTGGGAAGATGATTGCCATTATTTTTCTCTATTCTGCTAAGGTCAAGGTCAACCACTTAGGACAAAAAAAGAATGATATGAGTCATGGTGGCCTTTGGAATTACATGTGGGCTGGAATACCGCTTTCTTTTCATTGTGGAACTTCAGGTTATAAAGTTAAAAGTCGGGCTGTGCCTGTGGCTCAAAAGGGTAGGGCGCCAGCCCCACATGCCAGAGGTGGGGGGTTCAAACCCAGCCCTGGCCAAAAAAAAAAAAAAAAAAGAAAGTAAAAGTCAGTTAAGTAAGACAGAAATGCAGTGAACCTCTGATGGCCTCAGTTTCCCCACTGAAAATGGATTTAAGCATGTAAGTTATCAGGAGAGCTAATTAACACCAGATATAAGGCAGATTGGACGGGCTGTCTCTACATAGCATGGGCTCCACAAATTCTTCTTTTCCCTTTTCTGCTTCTTGTTGTTGTAAAAGTAACCTGAAAATATAGGTGTGCTTAAATATCTACATGATTTCAGCAAGGGAGACACTATCTGTGTTACTATTTTAGGAGGGCTCTTGGTTATGTCAACCTACTTAATAACCTGCTTATTAGCCCAGCCAGCTTGACATTCTGCTCTTTTTGCTCGAAGGTCTCAGGCTTATTAGAATGAAATGTGAAACCTTTCTAGGGCCAGAAGACCCCATCAATCAGTGTACACTGCCCTCATCCTAACTTTCTGACTTGTCTCTGTGCCAGCTACACTGCCATGACGGCCCCCTGTTGTTCCTTGAACCACTGGGCACTTCACTTCAAGGCCTTTGCTTCCCTGTCCCTAAGTCTGGAATGCTCTCCCTCCAGAACTCCTGTGGCTCACACTCACTGTCGCCCCCTTCAGATCTTTACTTAGATGTGTTCACTATAAGGCCTTTCAGGGCTAGCTTTTTTTTTTTTTTTTTTTTAAATTTTAGCTAGACAGGGTCTCCTGCTCTGTCCCTAAGTCTGGAGAGCAGTGGTGCAATCACAGCTCAAGGCTGCTTCAAACTCCTGGGCTCAAGTGATCCTCCCTCCTTGGCCTCCCAAAGTGCTGAGATTGCTGGCGTAAGCCACAGGGCCCAGCCCAGGGCCAGCCTATTTAACCGCACCCCTTACCCCTTCCACTCTCTGACCCCCTTGACTCCCTCGTTTCTCTCCATAGCACTTATCCTCTAACTTGACTATACCGTTAAATGTTCACTCCCTGGCTCGGTGCCTATAGTTCAACCGGCTAAGGCGCCAGCCACGTACACCTAAGGTGGCGGGTTCGAATCCCCAGCCCGGACCCGCCAAAACAACAATGATGGCTGCAACCAAAAAAAAAAAATAGCTGGGCGTTGTGGTGGGCGCCTGTAGTCCCAGCTACTTGGGAGGCTGAGGCAGGAGACTTGCTTGAGCCCAGGAGTTGGAGGTTGCTGTGAGCTGTAATGCCACGGCACTCCACCCAGGGGAACAGCTTGAGACTCTGTCTCAAAAAAAAAAGTGTTCAGTCCCTAATGATAGCTGTTTCATCTGTTTGGTTTGGTTGTCCTGCTGCATTCTTTTTTTTTTTTTTTTTTTGAGACAGTCTCACTCAGTCAACCTGCCTTGAGTGCTATGAGATCACGTAGAGATCATAGCTCACAGCAACCTCAAACTCTTGGGCTCAAGTGATTCTCTTGCCTCAGCCTCCTGAGTAGCTGGGACTATAGGCATGCACCAAAACACTCAGCTAGTTGTTCCATTTATTTTTTTAATTTTTTAAATTTTCTTTATTTATCTTTCAGTTTTTGGGCCTGGGGCTGGGTTTGAACCTACTACCTCTAGGTATATGGGGCCAGTGCCCTACTCATTGAGCCACAGGCGCCGTGCCTAGTTGTTCCATTTTTAATACAGATGAGGTCTTGCACTTGCTCAGTCCGGTTTTGAACTCCTGAGCTCAGGTGATCCACGCACCTCAGACTCTCAGAGTGCTAGGAATACAGGTGCGAGCCACTAGGCCCAGCCAGAGAGCATATTTATTTAATTAAATAGAACAATTAAATACTGAAATGCTTCCCTGCATGCCTGCCACTGTCCCCCAACATGGAGGAAACTGGGCTTCCCTTCGAGAAGGGAAGGGATTCTCTGTTTCCAGAATAATTAGCATACTGGTTATTTAAGCAGTCTATTTAGGTGCTGAGATGCACACACGTGTCCAGGGCCAGGTAGGCATAATCCAGTAAGTGTCATAAAGGGGGCGCTGAACAAAAGAGTGACTGAAGCAGGTGGCACCTGCAGTGGGCTTTGAGAGGCGGGTAGGGTGGCTGCAGATTGATTTCTACATATATCTGTAGATATCTACTTGTGTGTGGTGAGCGAGGCTGGGGCAGGCAGGGGGAACAGAACAAGTTGGTAAGTAGAGAATAGTTGATGAAATTTGATCAAGAAATAGTCTATGGGCAGAGCCCATAGCTCAGTGGGTAGGATACTCGCCACATAACACTGAGACTGGCAGTTGGAGCCTGGCCTGGGCCTGCTAAACAACAATGAAAACTGCAACCCAAAAATAGCCGGGTGTTGGCTCGGCGCCTATGGCTCAACCGGCTAAGGCGCCAGCCACGTACACCTAAGGTGGTGGGTTCGAGTCCCCAGCCCGGACCCGCCAAACAACAATGACGGCTGCAACCAAAAAATAGCCGGGCGTTGTGGCGGGCGCCTGTGGTCCCAGCTACTTGGGAGGCGGAGGCAGGAGACTCGCTTGAGCCCAGGAGTTGGAGGTTGCTGTGAGCGTGATGCCACGGCACTCTGCCCAGGGGGACAGCTTGAGGCTCTGTCTCAAAAAAAAAAAAAA
The DNA here is from genome assembly GCF_000181295.1 of Otolemur garnettii. Lineage (NCBI taxonomy): Eukaryota > Metazoa > Chordata > Mammalia > Primates > Galagidae > Otolemur > Otolemur garnettii. The sequence continues at coordinate 14,534,419 of NW_003852418.1, read as the reverse complement.
AAATAGCCGGGTGTTGTGGCGGGCGCCTGTAGTCCCAGCTACTTGGGAGGCTGAGGCAAGAGAATCACTTAAACCCAAGAGTTTGAAATTGCTGGGAGCAGTGACACCACGGCACTCTACCGAGGGTGACCTAGTGAGACTCTGTCTCAAAAAAATTAAAAAAAAATAGTAGTCTAGGGAAATACCCAAAAATTGATTCTCTGTTTCCAGAATAATTAGCATACTGGTTATTTAAAATTGTTTTTGTTAAGGCCAAGGGTGTTGGCTCTGTAATCCTAGAACTCCAGGAGGCTCAGGTGGGTGGATTGCCTGACCAGCCTGAGCCAGAGGAGACCTTCCATCTTTAAAAATGGCCGGGCGTTGTGGTGGTGCCTATAGTTCCAGCTACTTGGGAGGCTGAGGCAGGAAAATTGCTTGAGCCCAAGAGGTGGAGGTTGCTGTGAGCTGTAACGCCATAGGACTCTATTGAGGGTGACAGAGTGAGACTCTGTCTCAAAAGCGAAACAAAACAAAAAATAAATAAATTCTTTTAGTTGACAAATAATAATTATATATATTTATGGTGTGCAATGTGATGTTTTAATGTATGTGTAAACTGGGAAATGATTCAATGCTAAACTAATCAGCATATCCATCACTTTATGTGCTTATTTTCTTGTGGTGAGACTCACATTTAAAATCTCTGGTAACAATTTTCACATGTGCAATACATTATTATTTCTTTTTTCTTTTCTTGGACTTGTGTTAACAATATATATATTTTTTTCTTGAGACAGTCTCATTATGTCACCCTTGGTGGAGTGCTGTGGCGTCAGAGCTCACAGCAACCTCAACCTCTTGGGCTTAAGCAATTCTCCGGCCTTAGCCTCCCAAGTAGCTGGGACTACAGGCGCCCGGCTATTTTTAGAGTCGGGATCTTGCTCTGGCTCAGGCTGGTCTTGAACCTGTGAGCTCAGGCAATCTACCCGCCTCGGTCTCCCAGAATGGGTTATAGGCGTGAGCTACCATGCCCGGCCAACAATATATTATTATGAACTACAGTCACTGAGCTATATAATAGATCTCTAGAACTTATTTCACATAACTGAGACTCTGTACTTTTTGACCAATGCGTCCCCACTGCCTTCTCTCCCCAAATTGCTAATCACCATTCTAACTCTCTACTTGGGTGAGTTCAACTTTTTTGCATTCC
>NW_003852418.1:14515360-14532528 GCF_000181295.1 Otolemur garnettii | reverse complement strand
AAAAAGATCAGAATCTTTAGCCGCCAAACTGTCTTGGTTCCTTACATATGAGAATTAACGACTTGGTGTGCACCTTCTCAACTTTTATTTATCTATTTGCATAGATATTTCTTAGGACCTGTATGTGTGTGGGCATATATATGTCATGCACATATAGTCTCTAGAAAATACCGTATGTTATTGTGTGTGTTTTAACACAAAAATGGCATATCTTTGTGTAGCTTGGGTTTTTTTTTTCCTTTCTCTTTCTCTTTCTTTTCTTTTTTTTTTTTTTGAGACAGATGGCGTCATGGATCAGGCTCCTGGGCTCAAGTGATCCTCTTGCCTCAACCTCCTGAGTAGCAGGGAGGTGATGGGACTATCACCACAGTTTTTCTGTTTTTATAGTTGGGGTCTCACTCTTCCTCAGGCTAGTCTTGAACTCCTGAGATCAAGCAATCCACCCACCTCAGCCTCCTGTGAGCCACCATGTCCGGCTGCTTTTTCTTTTTTTTTTGAGACACAGTCTCACTATGTCACCCTCGGTCAAGTGCTGCGGAGTCACAGCTCACAGCAACCTCAAACTCTTGGGTTTAAGAGATTCTCTTGCTTCAGCCTCCCAAGTAGCTGGGATTACAGGCGCCTGCCACAAAGCCCGGCTATTTTTTTTTTTTTGGTTGTTGTTGTAGTTGTCATTGTTGTTTAGCTGGGCTGGACTGGGCTTGAACCCACCAGCCTCAGTGAATGTGGCTGGTGCCTTAACCACTGTGCAATGGGCGCCAAGCCTTTTTTTTTTTCCCCATCTTGGTGATCCATCCACATGAGTACAAGTGTCTCTACTACATTTTTTTCAAGTTGTGTCCATATTCTAAAACTTACACACAGCACAGTTTATGTGGCGCTTTTCATTTGGACGAATGTTTAGGTTTCTAATTTTTCACTGTTAACAAAGAGGGCTGCAGTGAGCATCCTTGTTTATGCTTTGTGTATGAGTGATATTTTTCTAGGATAGATATGTAACTATATGCTTATCTATTTATATATATCTTTATACCTTGTGTTTAATACCTATTTTTCCTGTTAGAATATAAGCTCTACGAGGGCAGGAATCTGTTTTGTGCTTCCCTCTTTAATGTCTAGCTACGCAAGTGCTTGGCAGAGAGGAGTGGTCAGTGAGTTATTGAATGAATCAGGCGGCCTGGTTTCATCCTAAGAGAGAGAGCTGGGGCTGGTGAAATTGGAGAACTTCACCTAAGGCAGTAGCAGATGGTTATTAGTGAAATTTAGGAATAGGTATTCTAGACTAAGAAGAAGGTAGGTATAGGAGAAGCAGTGATGAGATTATTACACAAGTGGTAAGTCCAAGAGTTGGAGGTTGCTGTGAGCTGTGACGCTACAGCACTCTACACTGGGCAACATACATAGAGAGACTCTGTCTCAAAAAAAAAAAAAGAGAAAAGGAAACAAGAAACAGGGAGGGTAGGAATAAAAAGGAAAGGGATTGGAATAAAATAAAGAATGGAAGGAAGGTTGATACCCAGTCTAGGACATTTTAATTTTACCAACAGTTATTATCTGCCAGTTCTTTGCAAAAAGCACTCTGCTAATTGCTGTGAGGACATAAATCTACCTGACCTTTCTTCCCTAGCGCAGTCCAGTGCAGAGGGATGAGTACACACATACACCTAGAATACCAGGGAGTGGCGGGTGGGAGGAAACTAGCCCTGGGCAACCAAAGGAAATACTTTATTGCTGTTCTTGAATGGGGGGAGGGGAGGACGGTGGGTGAGGATGTTTCAACCTTGCCCCAGAGCCACAATTGGCTGATTGGTGAGCATCCAGGAAATAGGGTGTCGAGAACTAGGCATCAGTGTAGGTTTTTAGAAGTGAGAAAAGTTTAGGTGGTGGTGACAGAGCTGGGGGTTGACCTTGGGGTTCAGATGGTCCATTGGCTTTAGTGGAATAGGGAAAGTAAGGAAGCAGACTGTTAGCTGTGGACCTCAGGCAGGTTCCTTACCTATCCTGAGCCCCAGTTTTCTCTTTTGAAAGGAGAGGTGGTAATGGCTAGAGGGGTGAGGATTGGCAAGAGTAAGGCTAGTCCAGGGCTTATCAATGGCAGCTCTGATTCATGCCCTTGGCCCAGCAAGAGGAAAATGCCAGCTTGAAGTAAAAGGACTCCTTAACGCCTGTCCTTGTGTCCTCTTTGTTAAACCAGGATTTGGGAGATAGTATCTCTTGAGGAAGAACACTTATTTGAAGTTCAATGGTTCTTTCAGTTTTACTTCCCTTTCCTTTCAGTGGTTTCCTCGGGCTCTAAAATCCAGAGTCTTAGCAGAGCCCTCCAGATCTCGCCAGCCATGTTCTTAGGAATTCTTCTTTTACTCCGAGACCCATCAGGGGTTTTAGGCAGGGCCTTGACATAATGAGACTTGACTTCTGTAAAGATCAATGTGGCTGCTCACAGGCCTGTCTGCATTTCTGCTGCAGGGTGGGCAGCTCCAAAAACTTGGGGACCTCGTGCTTGATGCAGTCAACAGCTGGAAATAAGTTTTGGGAGTTGAGGGGAGAGTTCTGTGTGGGAAGCATGTACATTTAGCTGCCTTCGACACAAGTATTTTGAGCCATTGGACTAGGTGAAATCACTTGAATGAGGAAGAGGCACCGGTTTTGAGCTCTGGGGCACTTCAGCGCGTGGAGGTCAAGGGCTGGTGAGGCAGGCTAGCACACCGACCTCGTTGTTTTTCCCACAAGGCAATGGGAAGCCATTATACAGAAGGAACCTGCCAAAGGACTGAGCAGGAGTGGCAGTGATAGGGGAAAGTCAGGAGAGCAAGGTGACCCAGGTCCAGGGGGGGCTCCATCAAGTGCTGCCCGTGTGGCCAATAAAATGAGGGTGGAGAAGTGACCATCTGACACCCTCCCACAACTTGAGTCAAACCCCAGTCTTCACATGGTCTTTACGTGGGCCTGCCTTGATTCCCTGCTCCTGTCTCCTCACCTTGTGAGGTGCCCAGACACACAGGAAGTCTTTTCTACTTCTTTTCTTTTTTTTTGAGACAGAGTCTCACTCTGTCACACTGGGTAGAGTGTGTGGCATCGTAGCTCACAGCAACTTCAAACTCTTAGGTTGGAACAATCCTCCATCAGCCTCCTGAATATCTCTGACTACAGGCACCTACCATGGCACTCGGATAGTTTTTCTCTTTCTATTTTTCTTTATTTCTTTATTTCTTTTTGAGACAGGGTCTCACTTTGTTGCCCTCAGTAGAGTGCCATGGTGTCAGAGCTTACAGCAACCTCAAACTCTTGGGCTCAAGAGATCCTCCCTTGGCTCAGCGCCTGTGGCTCAAGCAGCTAAGGCGTCAGTCACATACACCTGAGCTGGCAGTTTCGAATCCAGCCTGGGCCTGCCAAACAACAATGACGGCTGCAACCAAAAAATAGCCAGGCATTATGGCAGGCACCTGTAGTCCCAGCTACTTGGGAGGTGGAGGCAGGAGACTCGCTTGAGCTCAGGAGTTGGAGGTTGCTGTGAGCTGTGATTCCACGGCACTCTACCTAGGGTGACAGCTTGAGGCTCTGTCTCAGAAAAAAAAGGAAGAGATCCTCCCTCTTGCCTTAGCCTCCTGAGTAGCTGGGACTACAGGTACCCACCAGAATGCCTGGTTATTTTTAGAGACAGGGTCTGGTTCTTGCTTAGGCTAGTCTCCAGCTCCTGAGCTCAAGCAATCCACCTGCCTCAGCCTCCCAGAGTGTTAGGATTACAGATGTGAGCCTAGCCCCTTTTCCACTTTTTTTTTTTTGAGACAGAGCCTTAAGCTGTCACCCTGGGTAGAGTGCTGTGGCGTCACAGCTCACAGTAACCTCCAACTCCTGAGCTTAAGCAATTCTCTTGCCTCAGCCTCCCAAGTAGTTGGGAGTACAGGTGCCCGCCACAATGCCTGGTTATTTTTTGGTTATAGTCATTGTTCATTGTTGTTTAATAGGCCTCGGCTAGATTCGAACCCGCCATCTTTGGTGTATGTGGCTGGCACCTTAGCTGCTTGAGCTACAGACGCCAAGCCATCTTTTTCCACTTCTTTATCTGAGCCTAGCTCCCTTCCTCTTTGTGCCTTCTCATCTGCTGTCTCTGAACGGAAGACTCCCCATCTCAGCAATGCCACCTGACTTCCTGGAGGTCTTTGCTCCTCAGGGAGCCCCAGTCTAAAACGAGGCAATTTCTCCTCTCCAGTTACTCTGACCCTATAGGCTGCGGACAGAACTATAGGTGTGTTGTCTATTTCCTTTGAAAAAGTAAGCCCCAGAGGGGCAAGGACTTCTGCTCTATCCCCCGTGCCTAGAACAGTGCCCAGGCTCTCCCCAACTCTGGGCGTACACGGTCTGCATTGTGTCTCATTCAGGGTCCTATAGATAGGTGACTGTTTATTGTTTAAATGAATAATATAAACGGTTATGTTACAAATGTCATCTTCATCACCCTTATCTATAAAGTAAAGAAACTGAAACCAAAACGAGATTCAATAATATTCTAGGATTCTGCCTTTCTCAGGTGGTAGAATTGAAGTATTTGAACCCAAGTGATTGGAGGGAAGATTTTCCTTTTTTCTTTTTTTTGAGACAGAGCCTTAAGCTGTCCCCTGGGTAGAGTGCCATGGCTTCACTGCTCACAGCAACTTCCAACTCCTGGGCTCAAGCGAGTCTCCTGCCTCAGCCTCCCAAGTCGCTGGGACCACAGGCGCCCACCACAACGCCTGGCTCTTTTTTTTTTTTTTTTTGGTTGCAGCCATTATTGTTTGGCGGGCCTGGGCTGGATTCGAACCCGCCACCTTGGGTGTATGTGACTGGCGCCTTAGGCACTTGAGCCACAGGTGCTGAGCCTGGAGGGAAGATTTTCTAAGGTAATTTGCCAGAGCTCCTTCTTACCTCCCTTTCACCTTAGAACATGGGGGTTTAAACCAGTCTCAGAAGGAGTAGGAGCTGATTTCCTGAAGAGAATGGGGAGAGGGTGCTAGGCTGGGGAATGATGGGCTGAAGGCTTGAATGGCAAAGAAGGTGAGAGCGCTAGGCGAAAGGTTTGCCAAGACTCGAGGCTGGCCGTGGAGTTCCTTCTTTTTCCACACAAGGCAATAGGAAGCCATTAAACAGGGCGGTGCAATGATCTGATATCCACTGTAAAAGATCTCTTGGGTTATGGGGAGACAAGGGATTTAAGGCAAACCCAGACAGGAGGAAGCTTGGAGACACCTGCCAATATCTAAAGACACGTGGTACCATCTTTGTCTGCAGGACAGAGTGGGTGCAATGCCTTGGAGTAGGCATGAAGGTAAATGGGCAAAGCAGAGATATATTAAGGTAGAGGAGATTAAAGGGTTTGGTGATGGGATTAAGGTGTGTGGAGTGGGGGAGGAGTGAAGTATCATAATTTGACTTTGATGTTTTGGTTTGAGTGAGTGGGTGGATAGAAGATGTTGCTGATTGGATTTCAATAAATGCCAGTTATCTTTCCTCACCTTCCCTCATCCCAAAGCTCCCCATTTGGAATATCTGATGAATGCAGAAAGGTCTAAAAAGGTGCGTCCACTGTTAGGTTACTCTTGTGATCTTTAAGGACATTGGCATTCATATTACGAGTCACATCACTTTTGGAAAACTATTCATAATATTAGAGGGGACATAAATTGTGTTTGGCAAAGGGGGAGGGTATGCATCAAACTTAGGAATGGAGACGAATGCAGTTCAAAGTAAAGTCATCACATCATCAAGATTGGTTAAAGCAATCAAGATGGGTTGTATCTAAACCTTTATTTAATTGAATCTTATTCTCGGCCCCTCCCTTTTTTGTTTGCTTATAAAAACCAGCAATCCCATCTCTCCCAGTATTGTTCTGACCTAGGTGGATTGCCAAGCTCTTAACTAAGAGCTCTCGTACTAGTGCTTCCAGGTGGTAGACTCTGCCTTCACTTGTGAAAGGTAATTTCTTTTATATATTTTTAAACGTATTATTGTGATTATTTATAGAGGAATGATTTGCCTGGGATCCAGAGGCTTAATAGAGTAGTGTGGTGTTTGTGAGTTGTTTGTTATCCCTACTTAATTTGGTCTATTCAGTCTTGATAAAGGGCCCTCCCTGTTTCCTTCTCAAATATCCTTTGCAGCTTGCAAACGCTGGTAGGTTTGCCTAACTTTTTCATTTTCTTTTCCTGCTAGTTCCGCACTGCAGTTTTTCTGGTTTTCCTGCTCTGAACACTGAATTCTTTTACATCAAGTATCTGCGTTGGCCCTACTTCAGCTCCTGGGATTTACACACAGTTTCCAAACTGTTTTTCTATAATAGTTCCACAGTACAAGAAATACTTGGGAAACAAGATCATGCCACATTCTGTCCTTCTAATTAAGGCTAAGTCTCAAAAAAGATGATTCCAATGAAAGTGAAATAATAGCAAATCAGAAGGATTTTTTTGTTATGAGGTTATGAGATCTGAGACTGCTGTGATGGGCAGAATCTGGACGGAAAATCAGAAGTTAGCTACACGAAGAGGCCTAATATCACTCGGATTAAATGAGAGATAATGGTGTGATTTTTATAAACGCACATTGGGGAAATATGTCTTAAGAGGCCCTGTCTGTTTGGATAATTGTGAAAAATGAGGTGTCGCTGATGTTTGTCGCCTGACAAAGAAGTGAAATGGGGCGTTTTCAACCATTCTGCAACACGTGCAGAGCTCCAGCTCACATTTTAAGGGACTTTTCTTCTGGTTCCATTCTTTGTTTTTGTTGCCGGCGTCTGGTAGCACCTGACTCCCTTAGAGATAGTGGAGCCTGGGAGTGATGGCGAACCAGGATTACGCGTGGGTGGAGCTAAGCAGTGAAGACCTACGTTAGCTTTTCAGTTTTCACTTCGTATGATAATGAGTTTATTTTTGCTTTTATTAACAAATCAACCTTTCCTAGCATTACTCCTGTTACTTTGAGAGTTTCCGTTTTTAATTATCTGAACCGTACACGCTTTGCGAATAAACCTGAAGTCTGCGTCTCCACATTCTACGCAAAGAATGTGTCTCACAGAAGCCCTCACGGCCATTCAGATCGCTCTATGTCCTTTTGAAAACACAGTATGAATTTGCAACCCAGCCTTCAGTCACTGGCAGAATTTTGCAATGATTTCCCAGTTTTGTTGGCACGTCTCCAGGAACAAGGTTCTTTGTAATTCTTTGCTCAAACATAAGGATCACATACAAAACTCCTGCCAGATAGATCAGCGAATACAATTATCTTACCATTTTAAAAGCTACAACATAATAAGGTTATTTTTCTTTGAGGGGGGGAGGAGAAACAGTAACCAATCGTAGGATGCTATAACCCTAACAAACTGGCTTTGTGAAGGCATAGAGAAAAAGCACGACCGTTTCTGCTCAGAAAAGAATTCAGTAGAAAACCAGGTCTGAGAGCCAGGAGGCTCATTGTTCTTAGTGAAACGATTATATGTCAAAATATTTGATTGTTTCTCTATTCCTCCGAAGAAGTTTGGACTTTTCTTCTTGCTCAATTTTGACACTAGAATCTTTTAACTATCTAGGCTATTGTGTTTACAGCATTCAAGATTTCAGAGTTCAAAGGTTATCTATTAATGTGTAGAATAAGGCTACCCGTATGTTAAGGCTCAACCTGGTTCCACCTCATACTTTTCTTTGTTGTTGGCAAGGCTCACAGTCATTTGTTTTGGTAAAGTTAATGAGGAGTTTGTTGTTGGACTGTGTTTTTAGACTGTGACTACCAGACTTTAGAAAATATCTTAAAGAAAGGTATCCATCTTTTGTGAGAAAAGGAACCCTAGAACTGAAAGGGATCGGTTATCAGCATACTTGAGAGAAAAAAAAATAGTGATGGCGCTTCTGGCACTGCTAATTAATTAAGTGTGAGTAAGTAATTGATTCACTTCCTTTTTAAAAAAGACTAACCAGACCATATGTGGGGTTAGTAGTCATATATAAAATGACAGCAAAACATTACAGTTGGCAAATTCTTCCCTTTTGCTAAGCTGTCTTCTTAAATTCCTTTTCCTATTTGTTAGGGATTGCGTTGCTCAGCAGCTCCGGATTGTTTTTGTAGTGCTTCCTCCCCACCCCTTCTTTGGATTTGGGAAATATATACTTTAAATGCCTTTCTTGATGTGTTTTTTAAGTTTTTCTATTTTGGATCCACTGAAGGCCGTTAAAATGCTTGGCTATTTTGTGTAGTCACTTGCATAGATCCAGTTCATTTTTGCATTCGTTTGCATTTGGGGGCAGAAATATTAGTGGATGTGATTGCTGTGTCTACGGTTCCTCCTCGGAGCTTATTTAAAAACAGGAATATCACAGGCTTTTGGAATCGGAACCTTTTCCTGTCTTTTTTTCTTCTTTTCAGCAAGGGGAAAAATAAAAAGCAGTTGGGAAATGCTTTATATGAGTTGGGAGGAGGGAGGCTTTTTTTTTTTGTCCCTTCTTTAATCCCGGTTTCATCCAAATGGATTTCTGTCAAAACCAAGTTGATTCTTGGAACCTAGGCTAAATTTAGAAATCTCAAGTTATATTAACACAAGCCCAGCCCTTTCAGGAAAAAAAAACAACCACAATTAGGGGGAAAGCTTTATTTAGATACTAAACAAAATTTAATCATCTTGTCGACCTTCTTTATACTTGAAGAAAATATGTTTTTTGGACACAGCTCCCCTGTACTCTACAGACCTGTGTAAAGAGTTTTGTTTGTAACTCTGGATGACCCAGGAGTTCGGGCTACCGGCCCCTCCCCTGGCCCGGGCACACCTTGCACCGGGGAGTGGGGGGTAGTGTGAGGCAGCTAGACTAGGAAGAGGCTTGGGTTTGCGCCTGCGCACTACCCACGTGGCCCCCTCCCCGAGTACCTGTCACTGGAACCGCCCGGGCGCGAGCCCGCCACGTTAAGCCGGATGGCGGGAGGCGCGGAGCGGGGCTGTGGGGGGGTAGGGGGCGGTGGCAAAGCGCGCGCGTGCGCGGGAACCGCTGGCGGGGAGAACCGGGAGGGCGCGCACCCGTCCGCTCGCTCGCGTTCCGGAGGCGGAGTCCGCGGCGGTGGGCGGGGCAGGGGAGCGCCAGCGCAGGTCACGTGGTGTCCGGGGCGGGGCCGCGGGCGGAGCCGGGCGGCCGGTGAAGGCAGGAGGCGGGGCGTCTCAGAGCGGCCGGGCCGAGGGAGGGCGCAACAGCTGCTCCCTGAACACTTTCTGACCCAACAGTCCCCCTGAGCCGGACGCGCCGCGCCACGGCGGCTCTAGGGACTCGCCACGGCGGCTCTAGGGACCCCCCGCGCCTGCACTGTCCCCGCGCGGACGAGTAGGGGGCGCCCGCGCCTTTGCCCCCCGTGCGCACCCCCGCCCCGCTCACCTTAGCCCCGCGCCCGAGGTGAGCCCGGCCCCCAAATCCTCCGGGCGGGGGTGGGAGGGGACGTGGGGGGGGCCTCTTTTTGGGGGGCGGTCTTCAAGGCGCGAGTCCCCAAGGCGCTCTGAGGGATGGCTTTGCCCCTCACCCAGGGGCCCCCAGTCTCTTTTTGGGGGGCCGGGTGCGGGCGCGGAATCCAGGAGGTGTCCGCACAAAAGGCCGAGAGAAAACTCCCCGTCGCCTCCCCTCCCTCCTGCCTTCCCCGCCCCCTCCCCTCCTCGCCCGCTCCCTCCTCATTCAAACCTCGGCTAGCTCGTGTGGTGTCAGTTCAGTCCCGGCCGCCGCCGAGCGAGGAAATGGCCGAGGAGCCGGAGCCGCAGGTAAAGGGGGCGCGCCCCCCGCCCGCGCCGACCCCTCCGGAGTCTCCCCGAGCCGGCTCTCGAGTCTCCCGGCCCTCGTTATCTTGTACCCCGCCCCGGAGGATCCTCGCATCACCCCGTTTTTGCTCTTTCTATTCCTTTCCTCTAGGGCGCCCCCTCCCCACCCGGCTTCTGAGCTATTTCGCCAGCGAGAAGGTGTTGGCGACCCCCGGCGTGTACAGTGTTTTACCGTCACATTCACTATTGGAAGTATTCAGAATAGCCTCGGGACGCGGGGGTCCCCGTTTTTCTCGGTCAGCAGCCAGGGGCCGGCCGGAGGGAGCCGGGGGCTGCGTGGGCGGACGGGCGCCTGCTCCGAAAAGTTGGGTCGCTCTGCGGAGCAGGTCTCCCAGTTTGCCGACTTGGCCTTGGGGGGTGGCCGGAGGGGAGGGGGCCGGTGCGGGGGTCCCCTGCGGTTCCCCGGGAGGGGCTGGAGCAAGTTGGAAACAGCCAAAACAATGCGTCCAAACTGGCATCCCCCGCAAACAATGGCCGGGACCGTCCACACGGGCAGGGTAGAGAGTGCGTCTATAGGGGCCGCGGGAGGGGCCGGGCCTTGCCGCAGACCCCGAGGTGTGCCCTAGTGACCCTCCCAGGCTCCCTGAAAATCCGTCCCTGGGAGTCTCCGATCGCCTGCCCATCCCTAAGCAGGCGGTGTACAGGGCTGCTTTTCCTGGATGTGTTGTGATAAGGTGGTTTTTTTCTCCTGTCCTTTAAAGATTTAAAAAAAAAAAAAAAACCTCTTTTAATGCCCTATAAACTCTTAAAAGAATTATCTTTACAACTCTCAATTCTAGTGGGAGACCCAAAGCCAGTTGGAAAGAGAACTAGGAACTCGAGAGGGCAGGAGGGATTGAAATGTTAGCCCAAAAGTGTGTTTTTCTTTCTCTCTCTCTTTTTTTTTTTTAAAGGGAAGTTTCTGCCAGGAGGCGGCGAGTGGTGAAACTGCTCAGTTTCACATGTAGAGCCCTCTTCACTCTTGATTTGGCCCCCAAATGCGAGCGGGACAGGATGGGGAGGGGAAGGGAGGGCGCTGCTGGGGGCCCAGAGGCAGGATTTGGGGCTGCCTGGGCGGTCCTGCGCGGAGGGGCAGGAGCTGGTCCGCGAGGTTGCGCAGCCGGTACTTGGGTCCCCGGGATCTGGAAGGACGTTTAGGGCCCAGGTTTGAACCCACATTTTAGGATTTAGGGTAGGGCGGCGGAAGACTGGAAGACGCATTCTTGGGCGGGTGGGGTGGGGGTGGGGATAGCAGGCGGGGAGTTTTCCGCAAGGTTAAGTTATGGGAGAAAGAAAAAGCCACCAGTGGCCACTTCTGGGACCCCAGTATCTTGTCCACGCTGGAAACAAGCAGTTTTTTTCTTTTTTTTTTTTCTTCTTTTCTTCACCCCAGGAAAGGACAGTCATTTCAAGACTTAAGGCTTTAGTGTGTTGTTCCACTTTCAAATTCCTTAAGTCTCAGTTTATCTTTCTGAATCAGCCTATAGGGCTTGAAGCTTTGAACATTCCTAAACATGTGTTAAATAGCTGGCGGTTGCACTGGTCCATTGGCCAGTTGTGTATTATTGACCACCGTGTGTACCACAGTGTGGCCGGTTTCCTAGTTTTCTAGATCGTTTGGAACCATTAAGCTGTATGTTTCAAGCAGCCTAGGTCTGATTTAGTTCAGGTTGATTCAATTATGTCTTCATCACTTTTGAGTTGGTTGAATGACTTGACATGAGATTAAGCTCAACAAAAGAAAAGGCGAGGTAGCAACAGCTGCGGGCCAGGCCTGGTGACTAGGTAGGGGTCTTAGGAGGCCTTTTACCTTCTCTTTTGTATGTGTCAGGAAGCACATTTAAAATGTTCGTATTTTACTGTACTTTTCCCCCCTGAAATGGGTGGGCTGCCTTGACTGATACTCAGCAAGACTTAAAATGCTAAGTTTTATACTTGGAGAATGAGTAATAGATCTGGAGTTTCTAAAAAGCCTTTATGTGTCTGTAGTAACAAGTGCAGGGTAATAGCCTCATTGCTTTTTGTCTGGAAAATAGAACAGTCGAGCCACTAGTTTGTGCTTGCTTAGTTAATGTGTGCTGAGAACTTTTAAGGTGTGTCCTTAATGGCAGATAACTTTTTTCCTTCTGAGAAGTCATGTTTATCTTAGATACTGTTTTGTTCCGTGTTCTGAGGACTGTCGTTGGGTTTTGGGTTTTTTAGTTTTATTTTTTAAAATCCTGATGTTTTAGTCGAAGTCACTTCCTTCCCCCAAATTGCTGCCATCTTTAATCAGTTATATAAGTATTAAGTCGAAGAGGCAGTGTCTTATTTAAAACTTCAGTTGTCAATACTTACAAGGCAGAATTATAATTTAAATTGTTAGAACAGGGCCAATAACCTGGTAGTTGGGAGTTTTAATTATTTGGTGTGATGAGGAAGTCTAGTCCTTCAGGACTGCACATTTATTTGCATACAGGAGGAGGAAATAGAGGACAAGATCGTGGCTGACTGGTGAAGGACACATTCTTTTCTTTAGTGTCCCACTTCTTTTAATTCTTTTGTCTTCATAAACACCTCTTAACACTTGGCAGTTTGACCTTTGCTGTTTTTTAATAACTGGTGAGATCGAAGTTTAGCAATTGTGTTGGGTTCATATTCCCTTTCACTTCTTACTTAAAAAAAGGAACTAATACACCACTTAGAAAAAATATGTAGAAAAAATTTCCCCCTTCACCCTGAAGAATCTGTCTGGATAGCAGCTCATTTTTTCTTTTTCTTTTTTTCCAGGTAGTGCGGGAGGAAGGGGAGGAGTGGAGGTTTTGACTTTGACTGCCTTTACTTTTTAAGGTGGGGGTAGATTAGCATTTTCTTTGTGATCCTCCATTTTTGGCTGGGACTCCTGAGGGAGGAATTGGAACCCCTAATCCCCTTCCAGTGGACTTGTTTCAGAGGAAATCTGAAAATAAGACTTAATCATCAAGTCACTTATAAACTGATGAAATAATTAAGGAATATAATGGCCTGGCAGTGACTGAGTCTCCCTGTCTCCTCATTGAAGATAAATGCTAATCACTTTTTTCTCTTTTAACAACATTTATTATGAAATGGTCTGTTTTTGCCTCAGCAGGGTTGCCATTTTCCAACCCTGGAGCCCTCTTTAATTCTGGAAGGCTTGATTAGAGCCTCAGGGGTCCCAAAAGATGCGCTGTTTTCCCACTCTGTAAAACTGCTTTCTCTTCTCACAGTTGCTACAAACATGATATTGGTGGATAAGAACTTTTGAGTAGTTTTAATTATTCTTGAGTGCCCAGAAGGCACTACTTCACAAAAGGATCTACTTTTAGCTGGCTTTCCTGTGAAAGTAAATGATTTTTGTGTTTTAGAGGAGGCTTTGTTTCTATGGATTGTGAGGTTGCGGGTACGATTTGTCTTAAATGGTTCATTCCTAATTTCCTGTTTCAGTTTAATCCAGTAGCTGTGTTTAATAAATGAATAGGAAAGGTGAAGCTAAAGAATGAGCAATGGCTATTATGTTTTCAAGTTTGAGAATTATAAAGTAGGAATGAAAACATGAGACAGTTGTATAAACTGATGAGTCTTCCAACAGAATAAAGTTAAGGTAATGAGATTTTAAATTACTATAATTGGAGTATATAGAATAGTTTTCAAATGACTGGGGTATTAAATAAAAACCTGGAAGGTATTTACAGAACAGCTACTGAAATAGAATTAAAGGAATCCCAATCTTATTAAATATTCTAAACAGTGACGGGTTTAGTTACTGCATGTAAATGAAACTTGTAACAATGGAGGCGATCTGATCCCCACACCTCATCTCCAGATTTTGGGGGGGAGGGGTGTTAACTAGTTTAAATGCATGTGGAAGAAAGAAGGTATTACACAAAGACTACACAGGACTTAAATTTGGGGGAGGGAAGTCTGATTATTGAAAGTAACTTAATGGCCTCATTTTGAGGGCGCTATAAGAACTCTGAAATGTTATTTTTTTTTTTTTTTGAGTAAGGTGATCTGTATTATTTTTCTGCAACCAGTAATATAGTTAGACAAATTTGCAGTGGTATGTGGGGCAAAGGTTTCTGAATTTAGACCACGAGGGCAGATAGAAATCTGACTTTAAGGAAGTGGAAGAACAGGGACCATTCTTTCCAAAAGTCTGTAGCTCGTGACCAGCAAATTCAATTCTTCTTGTCCACATCTGTCTTCCAAATAAATAGGGGGGAAGCCCCCGTTAGGCAGCTGCTGCTGCAAATTACTTTTTTATATTTAACATTGGGATTCTTTACATTTCAGCCTTTGTTGACCGACCGTGCTAAACATCCCCATTACTTCCTGCCCAGTGTATCAGCATAACTTGAGTTACTGGAAATTTGGGGCCAGTTTGGTAATTTTATGATAAAGTTGAGACATAAAATTACTAAACCTGAAAAGACAGCTGAGTAAGTTGTATGAGGGAATTAGTTTAATTTCGTAGCCTTTGTCCTTAGGCTTTACCAAAGTTGTTTTTGACTTAGTAGAGTCAGATGCTGGTTTTTTAATGGCTTTGTGGAGTGTTTTTGTATTGGTGTTTCATCAGTTCCTAGTGTGTTTGGAAACCTTTTGAATTTAAAATGTAGTTAAATGGACTGGAAATGCAGGCTTACAGATATGTTCTTGAGTCAGCATTAGGAGGGATACATGTTTTCACCCTTCCTACCTGTATCAAATCAGGGTAATTTAAACAATTCAGTTATACCAGAAATACTGTCTTCCTGTCTCTTGTAAGTTTATTTTTCAGTACGACATAAATTTGCTGAACAGTGATTGTATTATTAATTGAAAGGAGACTTTCCCCTTTGTTTTTGAAAGCAAACAGGTGCCTTGAAAGAGCCAGACTTCCAACTTTAGTGTTTATTCAACAAATATTAGGGAGGGGACTATTTCAGTGTTGCTAAAGAAAGATCTTAGGCCTGTAAAGGTATTGCCTAAGATTGTATTTAACTGAAGTTAGTTACACTGAGTCTAGTTCAGAAAGTTTATTATTTGATCTTGTGGAAAAAATAGTGTAGGGCTTAGCATGGTGGTGTAGTGTAATGCCATAGTTATTAGTGTGTATATGTCCATAGTTATTTGTACATGCCTACTAGTATGTATACACATACACACAGTTATTCGTATGTGCATACTTGCGTGAGCACACACACATACACATTTTCTTTGTAGAAAGTTGAGAGTACAGGAAAAGATAGAACAATTTATTTTTTAATTTGCTGAAATCTTTTGGTGCAGTTAAGTTCAGAGCTTTTCAGAATATTTCGTGTTCTACTGGTTAAGTAGTAATAATAGCGGAAGCTGACAGATAGCAATGTTTCATCTTAATTAAAATTAAAAAAAAGTTTATAACTTTTCAGAACAAGGTAGAGTTTTAAAAAGCCAGTTTGCAGATCATCATATAAGTTAATGTTGAAACTAAAACGGAAATGTTGATACTTTAAATTTTTATTGAGATTCTTTAGCTGACCTTAAGCTATTTGGGGTAAATCTGGCAGTTTCTAATTGTAATACTCAAACATGCTAATGTGATTATATTTTATAGTACTTTGGTCTCTAATCCTATTTAGGACAGATAACAATTTCAAGAAAATGAGATTATTTCCTACAGTATCTTACCAAACTTTGCCTTTGAACAGTCTTCTGTCTGTGAAGAGGTTAAGTTGTAACATTGAATAGGAACTTTTGAATAGAAACTTTGAACAGTCTGATGGAAGTTTTTTTGCTTAGCTTTTTAGCATCTGTCCACAGCTGTATCAGGAAAGTGGGTTGATCATTTAGCTCATGGATATGAACTTAGTGATTTCCTTGAAATAGTGTTGAAGGATTTAAAGGATTTAAGAATAAACAAACCTGTAGCTTCTCATTGTTATTGTAGATTGCTAGGCAGAGTTTTCTTCAATCTAGTGACTAGACTTAGAAAAGATAGTATGTGTAAAATACAGAGGAAAAGCTGATAGAGAAACTAACAGCTTCTTAACCAGTTCTCGGGGATGACTTTGCGCCTTTAAGGAAGCACTTTGGCTAGAGAGCAGCAGTTTAAGTGGGATGTTTGATAACATTTATTTAGTAGGACATTTTGGTGACTTGAGAACAACATTTGTAGAAATGTGGCAGATTACTTCTGCATAGGTAGAATTTCTCTGTGTTTCTGGCAGTTTTTGAGGACTTTGAATCTCTTATTGCTCCATACCGTGATATGTAAAATATACCGATTCGAATGTAAGGTATCCTGCTCAGCTGAAGCAGACGTGCTGTCCCTAGAGGCGAATGGTTTGAGTACGCCTGTATGGGGAGGAAAATATTTCCAGTTGCAGCGACTGTCAGCAAGGTGGCTACTGCCCCTGATTTGTTGTAGTCAAAGGACAAATTCTTGTGCTTTGTAAAAAGCACTATATAAAATGTAAATACTGGTCATTTCAAGACTTGAAAGTAGTTGTAGAATTCAGAGTAACTCCAGTCACAAATCAGTGTCCAGCCAGTGTGTCCCAAGGAGCATGAGACTTAACATATTTCAGGCGTTCACAGCATGTGGTTCCCGCTGGATTTTAAAGATTATATTGTGGTAAATTTTTTAAAAAGTATCTGCTTAAATAATCTCAAAATAAGTTAGTATCTCTCAATATAGGGTTATGTTGAATAATTTCTTGACCTAGGTGCCTTGGGGTAAAAGGTCTGTCACTTATTTGAGTTAAACATTTGTGTGAAGTACCTTTCCATAATTAATGTGTTCAGAATGCTCCCTTTTTTTGCAAATTAAAAGTATTAGACTATAGGGTTGGGTTATAATATCTTCCTTTCCCCCTTCCTTGCTATGTCAAGAAAGACAGTTCCTTCATCCGAAGGGCCATCCCTGCTGGCTTCATGGGCTATCCTAGGAGGCTACGGGGTTCTAGGAAGCTGCTTCAGCTGATTCCTTGTTTGACAGTGATTAGAATTTCTATTAAGTCTTTCTTATTACAACTACTTTTTTGTTTAGCAAGTTGGTTTTAAGTGATCTAAACCTGGTTTAAAGTAGTATTCTTTGTATTAGTTTACAGAAGTGTTTTTGTCTACATCTGTTACAGTTTCTAAGTCCAGAGCTAGGGGCCTTGGCCGTCAAAGATGTCCCTAGCATGTCCAGTGGTGTTGGTGGTGGGTCATACAGAGGAGAGCGGGTATAAATCCAAATCTAAGTGATATGGTTTTGGCTTGTGCCGGTCAACTTAATGATATTGTTAAATAGGATACTTTTTAAAAATGTCATTATACTCTTGAAGTTGGAGAATGGTAATTAGTTGGCAGCGGTAGAGTCATGTAAGGCATTTTGCTGTACACCGAAGTTAATCTTTTTTTTTTTTTTTTTTTTTTT
>NW_003852418.1:14512560-14515112 GCF_000181295.1 Otolemur garnettii | reverse complement strand
GGCGCCGAGCCCGAAGTTAATCTTAATATCTAATCACTTGCTGCTAGTGACTGTGGCCAAACATGTGCATACTGATTCTTTGTACCAATTAGGTGACATTCATTCCCCAGGTGTTTGTTGAAGGCCTAACCCTCAGGGCCCTGGGGACGGCAGTGAACTAGGCAACAGGGTCCCAGTCCTTTAGATCTAAAAGAGGTGGTCGAGAAAGACAGTTGCAAGATGACAAACTTGGATGGTTTTAGATGTTGACGGAAGTTGTTGGCAGAAGTCATCACTGAGCCGTAATGGGATGCCATGGGCAGGACACCCTGGGCAGTAGTCGGGGAGGGTGCCTCGGAGGTGAGCAGTCAGAATTACTGCGAGGCCAGGTAGTCTCAGGACAGCTGGACACAGTGACTGCCTATCAGAATCGGTCCCAGAGCCTTCCCTGGAAGAAGGGAGTGCTTCTGTTTCCATGATGGGCTTCCCATGTCTGACCACACAAAAAGACCTGTCAGCCCAGGCGCCCTCCCCTAGTCCCCAGGCCTCCCAAGCTGTTCTTCCTTGGCAGACCTGGCTCTTCCATCTGCAATTATTTCCCACTGTGCCGCCTTTATTGTCCTTTACTTCAGTGAAATAATCTCAGAAGGTCTTGTGTTACAGGATGATGGTGACTTCCTTAACCCAGACCTTTGAAAATACGGGGATAAAAATTGGAATTATACTAGCTGGGTGTGATGGCTCATGCCTATAATCCTAGCACTTGGGAGGCGGAGATGGGTGGATTGCCTTAGCTCATGGGTTCAAGACCAGCCTGAGCCAGAGAGAAACCTCATTTCTAAAAAAAATAGCCAGGTGTTGTGGCGGACGCCTGTAGTCCCAGCTACTCGGGAGGCTGAGGCAAGGGAATCACTTGAGCCCAAGAGTTTGAGGTTGATGTGAGTTACGACTCCATGACACTCTACTGAGGGCAACAAAGACCCTGTCTCAAAAAAAAAAGAAAAAATTGGAACCAAACTATATCCCTAAGTATTTCTAGTAACCAAGTAATTCTGGTTGGGAAATAATAGGGATATACCCACATCATAGGCCTGATGAAGAGATTGAGTCTAATGTGGGGTCTTTTGTGGGGAAAGGATGTCTGTAGAAAAGTAGGGTTCTGAAAAAATTTAAAATTTCACAGATCAGTCAAATTCCTAACAAAATAATGTTGAGGCCTGACATGGGGACTGACTTTGATTTTGTTTGCCAAATAAGGACATTAAAAAAAACCCCAAACCACTAATTGTTATAAACCATGATGTCATTTTTTGTTTTACAAAGCATATTTTAGCACCTAAAAGGAAGGCTCTCAAATAAATGACAAACTTGGTTCAAATCAAAATGAGCCTATGTGTTCTTACGTAGGACTCATTGGTTTCTCTTTTAACTTAACTGTTGACCAGGGAAAATAGTGCCAGAGTTTGATGCCTGCTTTTCTAGAATGTGAGCTATTCATATTAAAATATTGGCACGTGGGCATTCAGTAAATACTCAGTGAGTGAGCAAATAGCCACGTAGAAACCAAAGTTGGCAGTCCCATATCTGAGTGTCATTTAATATTCTGATTAGCAGAGTCATTGAATATATATACATTTTTTGAGACAGAGCCTCAAGCTGTCCCCCTGGATAGAGTGCTGTTGCACCACAGCTCACAGTAACTTTTGAGTGTGTAAATCTATCCCCCCAACCATAGAATTTTACACCTAGGCATGCTGGAACAACCTTAGAATTTGGAAACCCTCGGGGGCCATCCTATAGTTTAACCAGTGGTATTCATTGTAGATGTGGAAAGGTGAGAGGCAGGTGGTGGGTATATCTTTAAGGTTGTGACTTCGCCAGACTGGAACTCAGGTCCCTGGAGTGTTCTGTTCTGTTACACCAAGCTGGTAACCAGCCGGTGAGGGCGAGCTTATCCTCCCTTGCGGTTGTGACAGAAGACTGAGAAATTAAGATAAAACGCTTCAGTACGTTCTTTCTCTACCCTAATCTTTGATCTGTAGTCTTAGTTAGAAAAGCTTAATACTAGAGATCTAATTTATTCCAGACTAAAGATAAAGAGGAGTGGGAGAATTTCTACTCCTTGTGGCTTGGGGAAGAACGGGAAGAGCCGTGTCCTCATCCTCTGAGCCTGCAGGCCCTGGCTCTTTGAGGAAGTGGAGAGGAGGAGGAAAGGAAAGTGTTTTTGGTCATTTTTTTAACATTGCCTGGGGTGGGAGTAGTTGGAATGTCTTTTTGTTTTCCTGGGTAGAATTAACTGATTTAAGTTTTAAAGTAGTTGGGACTCTTTAAAAACAATTCGTAGGCTCACCATCAAGGTAGAGGGTATTAGCCTTCGAGATTAATTCTTCTCTGAGAGTGAAATGAAGTTTCTCAATTAGAGCCAGCAGAGCTAAATACAGTAATCTG
The DNA here is from genome assembly GCF_000181295.1 of Otolemur garnettii. Taxonomy (NCBI): domain Eukaryota; kingdom Metazoa; phylum Chordata; class Mammalia; order Primates; family Galagidae; genus Otolemur; species Otolemur garnettii. The sequence goes on along the minus strand of NW_003852418.1, from coordinate 14,512,685 downwards.
TTTTCCACCTGGCCAACACGTTATGTGAAAGGCGGATTGAAAAAAAGAGGAGAGGATTCATTTTCTTTTCTTTTCTTTTCTTTTTTTTTGAGACGGAGCCTCAAGCTGTCCGTGGGTAGAGTGCC
>NW_003852418.1:14504890-14512204 GCF_000181295.1 Otolemur garnettii | reverse complement strand
TGCCTCTGCCTCCCAAGTAGCTAGGACCACAGGCGACCGCCACAACGCCCGGCTATTTTTTGGTTGCAGCCGTTATTGTTGTTTGGCGGGTCCGGGCTGGGGATGCCTCATTTTCGGATGAAAGATGAGGCCACGTTGGCTCAGCTGCGTGAGGATTTTGACTTAAATGTGTGCGTTCAGAAGTACTTTTGTGTTACCTTTGTGTATCTCTTTCCTTGTTTGTTGTTTGGACTAGGAAGTCTTGCCTAGCGCTTACTGAAGGCACAAAGTTGTTGGAAGCAACTGGGATTTGGGTGGTGGGTTGAGGTTTAGAATATCCAGCAAACCGTAATATATCAAGGACCCCTTGAATTCTGAGGTGCCTCATGTTTCTTGAGTGGGGCAAGGGTGCTGTTTGTGTGTGTTTTCTGTTGTTGGGCTCTGAATGTGTACTGCTGGTATGCTTTGGGGCCTTTCTGTATATAGATTTGTTTATATATAAAACAGTTTTAAGCACTGGCTTTTAAAATTTTACCTGGTTTAATTTTGTTGTCTTTTCACAATTAGAGCAGCGGTTCTCAACCTGTGGGTCGAACTGTATTAAAGGGCTGCAGCATTAGGAAGGTTGAGAACCAGTCTTAGAGGCTTTAGATGGAGAAGGCTTTTTATAAGGTACACACATACATTTTAGTAGCATTTAAAATATATTCAACCAAATTTAACAACTTCTGCCCGGAAACTTGACATTTTAGATTTAAATCAGTGAAGTGCCGTGTTTGAAGTTTAACTGGATGAAATTCTGATATAAGGGCGGTGCCTGTGGCTCAAAAGGGTAGGGTGCCGATCCCATATGTCAGAGGTGGCGGGTTCAAACCCAGCCCCGGCCAAAAACAGCAATAAAATAAAATAAAATGCTAAAAAAAAAAAAATTCTGATACAATAAGTGTACTGACTGAGTAAAATGCCAGTGATTTAATTAACACGCGTGGTGATCAGGATGCATGTCCGTTAAAAGTGAAGGAACTGAATTAGCCTCCTTCTGTGCTGTGGAAAGAGCCCCGAATCTTCCTCGCCAGCCTTCTCCGCGTGTAGCTAACTGTTTTCTATTTTGTTTCCTTTAGGCTTTGGAAATCCCTGGCTGCCAGGTTGCTGGGATTGACTTCTTGTTCAGTTGAATCACTCACTGAATGGAGACAAAGAAAAACGAACGCTTTGTGCTGATTCATATTGGAATCCAAGCATTGGGGAGTCTGTAGGCTTTGCGGAAAGAACCAGTGACACTATCACTGAGCTTCCTAAAACTTCTGAAGATAAGTTAGAAGACTACATACTTTGTTTTGAACTTTTATAATAAATATTTGCTCTAGTTTTGAAGCCCAGGGCTGCTGGAGGTGTGAGTGACAAGTCTTACAAGTGGCCTTATTCCAACTCCGGAAATCCCCCCTACAAAAGTTCAAGAGTCTTGCTTTTTTGTAAAATCTAGAGTGACAGGAACCATGCCGACCCAGTCCCTCTTAGTGTACATGGACGGGCCAGAAGTGATCGGCAGTTCCCTTGGCACGCAGATGGAGATAGACGATGCTGTGTCCATGAAGGGGAGTCCCGCTGTTCCCTTCAGAGCTTCGCAGGAGAAGAGTGTCATCCAGCTGGAGGGCTACATGCCGCTGGACTGCATGTTCTGCAGTCAGAGCTTCACGCACTCGGAGGACCTGAACAAGCACGTCCTGATGCAGCATCGGCCCACCCTGTGTGAGCCGGCAGTTCTGCGCGTCGAAGCGGAGTATCTGAGTCCACTTGATAAAAGTCAAGTGCGAACTGAACCTCCAAAGGACAAGAGCGGCAAAGAGAATGAAGAGTTTAGCTGTGAGGTCTGTGGGCAGACCTTCCGAGTGGCCTTTGATGTTGAGATCCACATGAAGAAACACAAGGACTCTTTCACTTACGGGTGCACCATGTGTGGGAGAAGATTCAAGGAGCCCTGGTTTCTAAAAAATCACATGCGGACACACAACGGCAAGTCCGGGGCCAGGAACAAACTGCAGCAAGGCCTGGAGAGTCCAGTCACAATCAACGAGGTGGTGCAGGCACACGCAGCTGAGAGCGTCTCCTCTCCTTACAAAATCTGCATGGTTTGTGGCTTCCTATTTCCAAATAAAGAAAGTCTAATTGAGCACAGCAAGATGCACACCAAAAAAACTGCTTCCGGCCCCAGCAGTCCACAGACAGACTTTCAGCGAGAGGGGATGCCGGCTCCACGGGAAGAGTTCCTGCAGTTTTTAAACTTAAGACCAAAATCTCACCCGGAAACCACGACAAAGCTCGTGAAGTGGATACCTCAGCTCGATCCTTTCACCACCTACCAGGCCTGGCAGCTGGCGACCAAAGGCAAGGTCGCCATCGGCCAGGAGGAAGTGAAGGAGTCGGGGCAAGAAGGCAGCACCGACAACGATGACTCGAGTTCAGAAAAAGAGCTTGGAGAAATTTGGAGTGTGACTAAAAGCCATTCGGAAGGTTCTGGAAAGTCCAAAACAAATAAAAGCAGCTGTACAGGCCTCTCGCAAGACAAGGAGAAGTCCAGACACTCCGCCAGTGAAGTGCCTTCTGTAGATGCGGACCCCAAGTTGCTCAGTAACAAAGAGAAGCCAACGCATTGCTCCGAGTGCGGCAAAGCCTTCAGAACCTACCACCAGCTGGTCTTACACTCCAGGGTGCACAAGAAGGACAGGCGGGTGGGCACGGAGTCGCCCACCACGTCTGTGGATGGGAGGCAGCCTGGGACGTGCTCTCCCGACCTCTCCACCACGCTGGAGGAGAATGGAGCTGCTGATCGAGGGGAAGGAGGTTCTGAAGATGGATCTGAGGACGGGCTTCCCGAAGGGCTCCATCTGGGTAAGTTGCTCTGTTAATGCCGCCATCCACCTCATCCCATACAATGCTGGTGGGGAGGGGGCTTGGAGAACTAGGGTGAAGTCCAGGCCCTTCTTGGTAGCACTCTGGAAGGTGCTTAGCCTCTCAGGGCCTCAGTTTTCTCATTTCTATAAGAACGATTGAGTTAAAAGGCCCATCACATTTTCTCCTTGTTTTGAAAATTGCATGATTTTTATGTTTTGCTCCCAACACGTATTTTTGTAACTTGTCCATCAGCGTAAAGTAGTGTTTCCCAACTAGGACGACTGTGCCCCAGTTGACATCTAGCAGTGTCTGGAGATGTTTTTGGTTGTCACCGCTGTGCAGTGGTGTGAATGTTGGACACACAGCTGACATGCCGTGGGACACTGCTAAACATCTGTGGGGCACAGGACAGTGCCCTCAGCAAGGATTCTCTGATAATTATCTGATTATTGATAAGATCAAGAAATTTTACTTTAAAGTTTTTCTTGGCATTGCAGATCCTTTCTGTAAAAACAAGCTATCCTTATTCACAATTAACTCCCTTGTCTTATGGAGGTCCAGTTCTCCTATGTTTATTCCAAATGAGTTTTCTAGTGGTCACAAAAGGTACTGGGAATGATTGTCAACTAGAATAAGAATATTATTAGAAAAAAAAAATGTTATTAGAGAAGCCATGTGGTGCAGGCTGATATCTCATGCTTAATGTTTGGGAAACTAGTGTCCATTAACAATTTGTCCCTAAAGTACAGGAAATGTGAATAATGATATTTTTAAGAAATGCCACCTGCTCGTGGAACTGTCACTGAAGATGTGCTGGTGTATCGATCCCGAGCCCTGGTGGGCGCGGTGCGGGGCAGCAGGCTCCACCTGTGTTTGGGCTTTTGCCATCCTCACTGCAAGCAGAGCTCATATCTGTTTACTATTTTGTTTGAATAAAGGATTCTGCTGCTTAAAAACAGTTTTAAAAACCCTCATGTGCAGGAGTAATCAACAAGTGAATGATGGGAGCAGGAATTGGTCTCAGAAACATTATGATTTATGAAAGTGGTTTTTGATTAAAACAAATGCCTCCTTCTCATCCTTTCAGCCTAACTTTACTGTGTGTTTAAAGTTTTACAAAGTCTGAGACCCCTAATGAATTTGTTGTTGCCTCACCTGGAATGTAGGGTTGAGCTTACAGCTCTTTGTGACCTCAAATTCCTGGGCTCAGGTGATCCTCCTGCCTCAGCCTCATGGAGTACACCACCATACCTGGCTAATTTTTCTCTCATTTTAAAAAATTTTTTTAATTTTTAGGAGACAGAGTCTCACTCTGTCTCCATTGGTAGAGTGCAGTGGCATCACAGCTCACAGCAACCTCAAACTCTTGGAGTCAAGCAATTCTCTTCCCTCAGTCTCCTAAGTAGCTGGGACTACAGGCACCCGCCACAACACCTGGCTATTTTATTTATTTATTTATTTTATTTATTTTGAGGCAGAGTTTCACTGTGTTGCCCTTGGTTGAGTGCTGTGCTGTCACAGCTCACAGCAATGTCAAACTCTTGGGCTTATGCAATTCTCTGGCCTTAAGTCTCCCAAGAAGCTGGGACTACAGGTGCCTGCCACAACTCCTGGCTGTAATTTTTTATTTTTATTTTTATTTTTATTTTTTGAGACGGAGCCTCAAGCTATCCCCCTGGGTAGAGTGCCATGGCATCACAGCTCATAGCAACCTCCAACTACTGGGCTCAAGCGAGTCTTCTGCTTCAGCCTCCCAAGTAGCTGGGACCACAGGCACCTGCCACAGCACCCGGCCATTTTTTTTTTTTTAGTTGCAGCCATCATTTGGTGGGCCCAGGCTGGGGATTCGAACCCACCACCTTAGGTGTATGTGGCTGGCGCCTTAGCCGCTTGAGCCACAGGCGCCGAGCCAATTTTTTTTTTTTAAATAGACGTGCAGACCCTTTGTGGCTTAGGGTGGTCCCTCAACTCCTGGGCTCTAGTGATCCTCCTGCCTGGGCCTTCTAAAGTGCTGGGTTACAGTGTGAGCCACTGCGCCCAGCCTGGTTATCACTTTGACCAGACAACATTTTGGACTGTTAACCTACTGAAAGTCAGTGCTCTGTTCTTTTTCAGATCATGTGATATGAGAGCAGTAGTTTTATGTCAAATATTTGGAATGCTTTGAGTTTCTTGGGATATAGGAAACTAAGAAGTTAGCATCTTCAGTTTTTAGAAATCTGGAAAATGCATGAAGTCTCAATGACATCCTTAAAAAGGCTGTAAGCACAGTGATTTCTGCTGTCACCAGTGCTGTACTGGTGTAATAACCTTAAAGCAAGGAAACCACCAGTCCCTAGTGGGTGGCCGGTGTACAGGGCAGGGAGAACACCCTTCATGGGTGGGGGTGCCCCAGCCTGGCATTTGGTTCTGGTTCTGCCACTACCTTGTTTTGTGACCGATTATATGTTGCTTCATCAGTTCTTGTCTTTCACCTCCCAAGGAGAATTTCAGCAGCCCATTGGTCAACAGTTGATACTCCTTTAATGCACACTGTAAAGTCAGGTGATGTTGAAAGAGCAGGAGCCAGGGACGTGTGGAAATGTCATGTCTTTTGTTGTAAAATAAAGGCACTTCATAGCTTTTTGGATATGATGCAACATACCATACATTCTGACACATGGTTGGAAGTAGGAAATTGCAACAAGGTGTAGACCCAGCTGCCTCGTTGGGCGTGATGATTGTAGGAAACCTTCTGTATTTTGGAAATTGATTTTCCTAAATGTATATTATTACACGGTCTTCTGGTCGAGGTTTATCTTCTGTACTATCTTGGCCTTTTTTGATTTTTACGATCATAAAACTAAGTAATTTATTTTTAAAAGTTTTTATGACACTTTTTTAGATTAAGGCTTATCTCTGTTTTAAAAGTAGATACATGCTTCCTCAGAGGGGAGTCTAGGGAGAACAGAGACTGCACAGGCCTGACTTTGTTATACTCACAGGTGCACTGAGTTCTTCTAAGCTACTTTTTCAAATTAGTAAGCTACAGTCTGGAGTGCAGAAATACGGGAGGAGGAGGGAAGAGAAGAGGCCGTTTAATTGGACATAACAGTTTTGCAAGGCCGTATGACCAGTTTAATCACATCAAACTTTTAAGACAGGGCCAGACTTTGCTTGTAGTTATCCGAATCATAATGTTGTATGATTTACAACAGGGGATGCTGATCACAACTTACTCATCTTGGGGAGGGGTGTTTTAATTGCTACACATCTGATCATCTTTTGGAAGGCACTGGTGTGTGTGCGCGCGTCTGATCACCCTCTGTCATGTCCACAAGGGACAGACAGTGCTACTGCACCCTGTCCTAACCTTCCCTCCCGCCGGGGCTGAAGCTTTACACCCTACATATGGTCGTCTGGGGACAGATTTTTGAGTTGTCAGATAAGTTTTGCCAACACGAGTGCTTGTGGGGAATACTTCTGCTTCCCAGAACTTAGCTAAAATTTTGACAAACTTTCCTACATTGGCCCAAGGTCCAACTTCCTTTTCCGTTGAAGATTAAGCTGTGCTTGCTACCCTCTAGTGGTAACTGATTTAATCTTGAAATGAAAAGGTGGTTTTCCCACACCCTGGTGACCGTTGGGGGAATTGGCGGTTTAAACTGGCACACTTTTCTAAGTCACTCTGAAGAAGGGGGTGCAACCACCTCCAGCCCTCCAGAAGCTCCTGGCCCAGAGGCAGTGAGAGCACGGAGGTGGCCTGTGCAGTTCACTCTGCTAAATGTTCTTTCTAGTGATAAAAGCTAACAAAGAACTGAAGCTTTAATAGTGTACTTTGCTACACCCAGAAAATAAAAAATAAAAAAAGGCACGCATGTTATAAAACTTTAGACAGTTTCAAACCAGCATTTGGTGTGTTTGCAGCCTGCCTTTGCTACATTAATACTAAGAAAACAATTCTTTCCAGTACACTTATATCAAGACTATTTGATTCAGCACATCTTACACATGTACTTCAGCTGTCTAATTAAAATATGTTTTGTTTGTTTTGTTTAAGATAAAAATGACGATGGAGGAAAAATAAAGCATCTCACCTCCTCAAGAGAGTGTAGTTACTGTGGAAAGTTTTTCCGTTCAAATTATTACCTCAACATTCATCTCAGAACCCATACAGGTAAAGAACTTTGTTTTTTTTAAAGCATGCATTAGGTAAAAGAATTGTGATGTAGCGCTCTACTTTTTCTGTTCAAATATTCTGCTAGATTCTTGGACTAGTGAAGAATAAACATGCACTGTGTTAATTGCAGCTGTTACTTTTTTATAATCGACAGTTGTAACTGGAGCTGTTCCTGTTTTGAAGTAAATTTCTTGCTTAGTTTGTGATTAGTGTACTTGACTTTGATGTCTTACTAGAACTTAGGTTTTTTTTTTTTTTTTTTTTGAGACAGAGTCTCAAGCTAT
>NW_003852418.1:14499194-14503636 GCF_000181295.1 Otolemur garnettii | reverse complement strand
ACTCTTGGGCTTAAGTGATTCTCTTGCCTCAGCCTCCAAAATAGCTGGGACTACATTCACCCGCTGCAACGCCTGGCTTTTTTTTTTTGTTGCAGTTGTTGTTGTTTAGCAGGTCCAGGCCGATTTCGAACCTACCAGCCTCAGTGTATATGGCTGGTGCCCTAACCACTGTGCTACGGGCTCTGAGCCTTGGCTACACGGTCTAATATTCGGTATAATGAACTTTTTTTTTTTTTGGCCTGGGCTAGGTTTGAACCTGCCACCTCCAGTATATGGGGCTGGTGCCCTACTCCTTTGAGCCACAGGCACCGCCCATAATGAGCTTGATAAGGCAAAGAACTCATGAGAAATCCTGCGTATGAAGATGAGTAGATTGGGAAGGGAAAAGGCAAGGAGTCCTGTGTCTCCTACAGAACAGATTCTTCCTGTTTCCAAAGATGTATTTGATGCTTTTCATAAGCTTCTGTAATATGGTGCATTTCTTATTTTAGGTGAAAAACCGTACAAATGTGAATTTTGTGACTACGCTGCAGCCCAGAAGACGTCTCTGAGGTATCACTTGGAGAGACACCATAAAGACAGGCAGGCGGATGCTGCTGCTGAAGCCAAGCAGGACGCTAAGAGCCAGGAGGCTGAAGAGGCCCTCGGCGGCTCTGACAGTGCGCAGACCAAAAATTTGAAGAGATTACTTGTTGGTGCCAAAGACGTCAAAGGCAGTCCACCTGCAAAGCAGCTCAAGGAGATGCCTGCTGTCTTCCACAGTGTTGTGGGCAGCGCTGTCCTCTCACCAGCACACAAAGATACTCAGGATTTCAATAAAAATGCAGCTGATGACAGTGTGGATCAAGTGAACAAAAATCCTGCCCCTGCTTTCATGGACATGTTCAAAAAGAGACCAGCAGTCGAACCTCAGGCCAATAACCTCCTCTGTAAAACAGAAGAGGATGTCACCCCTCCTCCTGATGGCAGCACCGCTCTCAGCATCGATGGCGGCCCCAGAGGGAAGAACACGGAGATGGCGGCAGATTGCAAATACAAGCAGAGCGCGGACTGTCCTGACAAACCTTTGAATTTATCCCTGGGGGCTCTTCACAGCTGCCCAGCAATTTCTTTGAGTAAAAGTTTAATCCCAAGTATCACCTGCCCATTTTGTACCTTCAAGACATTTTATCCAGAAGTTTTGATGATGCACCAGAGACTGGAGCATAAGTACAATCCTGATGTCCATAAAAACTGCAGGAACAAGTCTGTGCTTAGAAGTAGGCGCACTGGGTGCCCACCTGCTTTACTGGGAAAAGATGTGCCTCCCTTGTCTGTTTTCCCTAAGCCCAAGCCCAAGGCTGCTTTCCCAGCGCAGTCCAAATCCCTGCCCTCCGAGAAGGTGAGGCAGAGTCCCCCTGGGCCGGGCAAAGCCCCTCTGACTTCAGGGACAGACTCCAGCACTTTAGCCCCAAGCAACCTGAAGTCACACAGGCCACCCCAGAGCATTGGGGGCCCAGGGGCCGCTGCTGCCAGACAGCAGCAGTCTGAGATGTTTTCTAAGACCAGTATCACACCCACAGCCGATAAAACAAAAAGACCTGAGACAAAGTTAAAACCTCTCCAGGCAGCCCCTTCTCAGCCCGCCCTGGGCAGCTGTAATGTCAATGGTTGCATTGATTACCCACCTAAGAATGACGGCGCGTGGGTCCCACAAGGAAGAGACTATTTCTGTAGTCGGAACGCCAGCAGCGCCACAGCAGACTTCGGTGAGCCCCTTCCAAAAAGACCGAAGTCCGGTGTAGCTGCCCTCGACGCTGACCAGCCTGGGGCCAGTTACAGAAGAGCCTGCGACCTCCCCAAGTACCATGTCGTCAGAGGCATCACGTCGCTCTTACCTCCGGAGTGCATGTGCCCATCGCCAGTGCTACCCCCCAAACCGCGGTTCCTGAGCTCGGGTGAGGTCGACTCTCCGAATGTGCTCACGGTCCAGAAGGCCTACGGCGGCTCTGGGCCACTGTACACCTGTGGGCCGGCGGGGAGCCCGGCGTCCTGCTCAGCGCTAGAAGGTATTGCATTGGCGCCACCCTGTTCTAAGTTGCATTTACTCCCACATTGCCTAGTATCTGATCCATGTGTTCCTAGTGAAGGTGGTACCGCCCCAGGGGCGCAGAACATTGTTGGAGAGTGGTAGAGAGAAAAAACCAGTCTTAGGTCTGATGATGGTTTGTGGGCCTCCAAAGCTTAACTGTGTAGGATTAAATTGCGTTCCTGAGGATTTAATTTCTCTTAGTAATTCAATTTTTTCCTGTTGTTGGAGTGATCATGAAAGAGATGGTTGAGAACCACTGGTTGAATCCAGTCTTTTCCTTGCTTTGGGAGCCTGGCTCCCCTCACTTGGTCCTGGCCCTTTGCCTGTGCCCAGTTCTGTTGGACTCCATGCTCTAGGTAATGTAAGCACTGTATATCAGGGCCCCTGGCATCCACAGGGGTCTGGAAACACTGCCCCGTGGATACTGAGGGACACCTTTATTAAGTGAGAGTTTTTGTTTTTGAGACAGTCTGATGCCGATGCCTTGGGTAGAGTGTCATGGCTGCACAGCTCACAGCAACCTCAAAGTCTTGGGGGTGTAAGTGATTCTCTTGCCTCAGCCTCCCAAGTAGCTTGGACTACAGGCGCCCGACACAATGCCTGGCTATGCCTGGCTAGTTTTGTTGTTGTTGTTGCAGTTGTCATAGTTGTTTTTGTAGCTGGCCCCGGCTGGGTTTGAACCTGCTAGCCTCGATGTATGTGGCTGTTGCCCTACCCACTAAGCTATAGGCACCGCCATTAAGTGAGTTTTTTAAAATGACATAATTTTCCCATATGCATAAATCATTAATTAACCTTGCAGATGACTTTGGTGTTTTCCTATGGAAACGGTTTCCAGGTGGCAGCGTTTTATAGAGGTGCCTGGCACACACCTACCTGTCTTGTGAACAGGTAGATCAGAGTGTCCCAGGGGCGTGTACCCTTGGCAAACTTGACCAAACCACATCTTTCTTTAAACTTGGCTGGTTTGTGTTGCCCCAAGAGACAAAATCATTTCAAATCTCTCAGTTTGTATTAATTTCAAATTAAGGAGTCACTGTAGTGACAGTGCTCTGTCAAGGAGAGTTTGATGCCACTTGGTCGGGTAGGGTTGGTAGATTAGAAAACAATTGCTTTCACACACTCCAGTGGATTTTATAAAAATTGTGATGAAATAGTAATTTTTGCTGCCTTTGATTAATTTGAAAGTATCCACCTTCCCCACAGTGCTTAAAATGGATGTGAATCAAAACTGTCTTTCTGTGAGAAGCCCAGTGTTAGGATCAAGGCCACCCTTGAGTGTTTTTTTTTAAGCTCTTGTTTTGCACTTGGTTCTGGTTCCTAATGCCTGCAGGTTTAACATGTTTTATGCTATCATTTTTGTTGGGCTTTTTGTTCTTTCTGATGACAGTCTAGAACCTTGATAATTTGATCTTTAGAAACTTCAACTAAATTCTGTGCTAACAGATGTTCTTATAAAAACAATTTAGTCATTACTGTGCAAACACACGCATTGGACGTGGATCACATTATCTGCAGTAGGGGATTTTGAAAATGTATATATACTTATTATCTAATTGCTTGACCTTAACTCTAAATGCTCCTTTACATTTTTTTTTTTTTTTTCATTCAGGAAAGAGACCTGTGTCGTATCAACACTTGTCTAGCAGCATGCTGCAGAAGAGAAACTACGAGAATTATATCGGGAATGCACATTATCGGCCAAATGACAAAAAAACTTGATTTCTTATTTTTAGGGAGAAAAGGTGGGTGTAATATTTTAACTAAATATAATGTATTGATTTAACTTCATTGAAAGTAAACCGTCTAGCTTGTCTAATATAAATTACTTTTAATTTTGACTTTTTTTAAAGATATTTTAAAATTTAGAACGCATAGGGCCACTAGGTTATTGAAAATGATGATAATGGTAAAAACACAGTGACTGGACTGGACTTGGTGCTGGGCACTGAGTGAAGTGTTTTATAATCAGGGTCTCACTTCATCATTCTCACAACGGGGCATTAGGCCAGGAACCTGCAAACTGGCCTCTCACCTGTCTTTGTGAATAAAAGTTTTATTGGAACATGGCCATGCCACTTTGTCACCTGTTGGCTGTTTCTCTGCTACCGCAACAAAGTTGAATAAATGCGACAGGCTACATGGGCTGCAAAACTGAGAATATTTACTGTCTGGTCCTTTACAGAAAACGTTTTTGACCTGGGGGTAGAAGGTATGGGTACATTTTGCAGATAAGGAAACTGAGGCATGGATTATGCAGCTTGCTCCAGAACCCCCTCAGCCTGTGTGTGGCAGGTTGACTGGTTTTTGTCCTAGGCCTGCCCCATTCAGAGCCTGTGACCAACCTTCTAGATTTTTTTTTTTTTTTTTT
>NW_003852418.1:14481798-14497948 GCF_000181295.1 Otolemur garnettii | reverse complement strand
AAAAAAAAAAAATTAATAAAAATAAATAGTGGATTAAGCGGAGCTGCTTATTAGTAACAGATTACTTGCAGTATTATACAATACAGCTGATGAGTAGTAGCAGATGGTACCTGGCCTTGCTCCGTAAACTCTGGGCTTCTTGGCCGTCATTCCCTTCTGTCCGCATAGCAGCGGTGCTCAGGACCACCCCCCGTCATTTCTGTAAAGTCTTTGCTGGGAGCTGGACGCTTGATTTGTGTTCTTCCTGTGGTTCATCCCCATTTCCAGCCGTCTTACCTGTGTGCTCATCTTCTACCCCTAGCTAACTTGACAGGGGACACCTGCCTTCAACACCTGGCCCATTATCTGGAATATTATTGATAACCTGATAGATGTTGGTTGAGCAAAAAATAATATAAATGGTTTAAATACACCATCTTTCTCATGAAGGGAAGGTGTTAGAAATTATGTATTTTTTTTGTTATATTCCTGGTCCATACATTTTTGTTTCTTAACATGTAAATTCTCTGTTTCTTGTAGGTGGCAATTGCCTTTTTAAGTCATAACTTGTACTAAATTCTGATTCTTGTTTACATCATCTCAGTTAAATGGCTGCAGGTGTATCTCCTGGCCAGTGCAGCGAGGTTTATTTAGTCTCCTGACACTGACCTTGCCACATTTGACCTTCAGTGGAACCCCCTGCATTTCCACATTCCTCCAGTTCTGTTTAGTGTCCTTTTTTTTTTTTTTTAAAGAATTTTGTAAACTGTATTCAGTTTTTAATGTTAATCACTTTTTATTTTTCCCCCCTTAGGTCTTGATGGATGGTGTGTACTCTCCATGAAATTAAATTTTAGTTCATCCTTTGAGAAAGCGAATGGTGAAAGCTACTGAAATAAGCTGTGATTGTACTGTACATAGAACCGATAAGGAGCAGATAAGGAACACTACAGTTTTGTAAAGTTGTTCTGTTAACTTTTGTACCAAATAGCAATAAAACCTAGTTGTTGGGCTATTTACAAGGGGGGACTGGGAATCTCTATTTTGTCCCTGAATGATATTTTTTTTAGAATTGACCAAATAAGAAGTGGAATCTTTTGCATACTTGAGCGCTGCTGAAGAGAAATCATTTGGGTGGGGTGGGGCCTTGGGGGGGGGAGTATATAATGCTTGCACCTCAGGTAAAAAAAAAAAAAATCTGTAAATATTTAAGTTGTAAACCCGCGTGGTTAGATACTCTGTGTATTCTTTTGTCTGATGCAGCTCATCACTTGGAGCCGTTTTCCTGCTACTTGTGCTCTTTCGTTTAATATATGTCTGTTTTTTAAAAACCTTCTCCATGATTTTTGTATTATGTTGAATCCTCTCCAATCTGTTGTTGTCTTAACAAAATTGTTAACAGGAGTACGACCCTCTGAACACGGGCTGCGAGCGTGGAGATGAGCCGCTCTGAACTTGGCCCCCCCTGTATCGCAAGTTTCGGCACGGCAACCGAGGAAGACGCGCCCCTTCCCGGCGCGTCCCCGACCGCCGCAGACCTTGACTGAGGGGCACGGGTGGTCGGGGTGGTCGGTGGGGTCGTGAGCGTCCACAGAGAAGCAGCCCTCTGTAGAGCAGCCAGGGTCACGGGAACAGTGCAGACTGTGCGGAGTTACTCCAATTGGTTTTCTATCAAATCAATCATTTCTGTTGGCAGATTTCAGGGTTTTTTTTGAGTGTTCGCCTAAAAGAGTCTATTCAAACATAAATGTTAAATGACATATGTGAATTGAACATGTTGGGAAACAATTTTAAAGGAGATGAAAGTCCTTTTCGTAAAATTTTAGATTCGTATTTGGTAGTCTTGCTGTGTCTGGCCTTGGGTCGACCGTGGACGTATTAAAATTAATCACAGACACGGCGACTCTGACTAAGAAAACTGCTGGCTGAGCCTCCTGGGAGCCAGGGAGAGACAATCTGTTCCCAGGTCTCATTTGTCCTCCCGTTGTGGGTTGTTTTGGAGCACCGATGTTTTTCTCAGCGCACATGCAGTTTGGGTTTTAGGAAGGAGAGCCACGAGCTGGCTTACTAGGTATTTTAAACTTCTGTTCCTTTAATGTGCTGTCCGTGGCTGAGTTTATTCAGCAGTACCTGGCGTTAGCAGCCACAAAATATTTTATTAAGAAACTTTCAAAAATAAATTTGCACTGTCAATTTTTCTGGCCCTGCTCTTCTCCACAGAGCACGGATATAAAGTCCTAAAAGAGCCCTGATTTTTTTTTTTTTTTCATTATGCAACATGAGGTGTCCTTGATAGAAAGAAGTCTTAACTCCTGTGTTCCAGGGAGACCCAGCCGAGGTCCGGTCTGCCGGCATCACGATGAAGGGCTTCCTATCAGGAAAGTGTACACTAGTGACCTTTCTTCCTGTTCACAAGCTGAGCCATATGTACATAATCTAGATTTTGTTTTCATAGTTTTGCACTTTTATAGCCTATTTTGAAGATTAACACATTTGCAAGATGATTGATTCAGTCTTTGCCTAATCCAATGAGTGTTACAGGAAGCTTGCTGTGACTATAAACATAAATCTTAAAACGGGGGGATGTGATAATAGAGGGCTGAAATTTAAACCTGTATGAAAAAAAAAAATCACCAAATCTATTTGAAAACAAGTCAGTTCATGTTACGCTGAAATGTTTCGGGCTTTCAGATTTCTCCTTTTCAACCACATTTCTGAATGCATAAAAATACCAATTTTTTTTTTTTCCCCACAGCCCTTTGTACTTCAAAGTATGTTTTTTGTCCATCAGTATTAACTATTGGTATACTACTGGTTTTGTATGTTTATTTTCTTTGAGACAACAGTACATATAATAGAGGTACAATTCGTTGGATTTTTGTTAATGTATTTATTTCATTCCAGTTTGATTTATTTTAATGATTGATACTTAAGTTGTCAAACAGTAGACATTACTTGTTTTATTTATGATATATTTCAGCTTAAAGTTATGTTATTATATATGGATGTAAATAAAGATTTGGTGTTTTGCAGTCGTGGCTTTTGGTCTTTATTGTGTTTCTGGTGTCTTTCTTTTTTTTTTATTTGAGTCAGAGTCACTTTGTAGCCCTCGGTAGAATGTCACTGCATCTTAGCTCACAGCAACTTCAAATTCTTGGGCTCAAGGGATGCTGTTGCCTCAGCCTCCTGAGTAGCTGGGACTACAGGGGCCCGTCACACCGCCCAGCTATTTTTAGAGGTGGGGGGGTCTTGCTCTTGCTCAGGCTGGTTTGAACCAGTGAGCTCAGAAAATCTCCCTGGCCTTGGCCTCCGAGAGTACAGGCCTGAGTCACCGCTCCTGGCCCTATAAATAACAATTTTAGACATACGATAATAGATGAGTGTAATGAAACGGACCCCCATTCACTCATCAGAACTTTTTGTCACTCCCCTCACCCCTCCCTGGAATATTTTAAAGCAAATCTCAGATAGGATTTCCTTTGATCTCTAAAGTACTTCAGTCGGTATCTAACAGATAAGCACATCTTGTGGTCACACCCAACTAAGGGAAGGATTTCTGGCAACCAGTCTCTGCCAGGCCCTGTCCACTATTCCTGGTTACCTCAAATGTCTGTGTTTGGCACGCCGCAGTCGAGGTGCAAGCAAGAGGCACGTGTGAGTTAAGCCTCTTAATCCAACCACCACAGATGCTTTGACTTTCTTAATAGAGACTGGTCTTGCTCTCGCTCAAATTTGTTTTTTTTTTTTTGAGACAGAGTCTTAATGTGTTACCCTGAGTAGAGTGCTGTGGAGTCACAGCTAATAGCAACCTCAAACTCCTGGGCTTAAGCGATTCTCTTGCCTCAGCCTCCCAAGTAGCTGGGACTATAGGCGCCTGCCACAATGCCCAGCTGTTTTTTGTTTCTGGTTGTAGTTACTGTTTGGCAGGCCGGGCTGGATTCGAACCCAGCAGCTTTGGTGTATGTGGCTGGTGCCCTAGCCACTGAGCCACAGGTGCTGAGCCCCAGCTTGTCTTAAACTCTTCAGCTCAAACAACCTTGAGATTACAGGCATGACCTCCCCTGCACCCGGCCTTCTTATTATTGATGAAACTGGATCGTTTGTCCTACAGTTCTCACATTCTTATTTCTGCTTATTACATATTTGTGGTTTCATTTAACCAGTTTCTTCAGCCTCTGTCTTCTGTAAACTAACAAATGGAGAGGCTTAATGTAGATCTGGGCTCACTTCTGGGAGAAAAGGGCTGAGTACTGGGACTACAGGCACCTGTTGTCACTCCTGATTCGTTGAAGTTTTTGGTAGGCTTGGTGCCTATAGCTCAGCAGCTAGGCCCACATATACTGGGGCTGCCAAACCTCAATAACAACTACAACAAAAGAAATAGCTGGGCATTGTGGTGGGCACCTGTAGTCCCAGCTACTTGGGAGGCTGAGGCAAGAGAATTTCTTAAGCCCAAGAGTTTGAGGTTGCTGTGAGCTGTGATGCTACAACACTCTACAGAGGGCGACATAATGAGATTGTCTCAAAAAAAAATTTTTTTTTGTAGAGATAATGTTGTCTATGGCTGATCTTGTACTTCTGGCCTCAAATGATTCTTCTCCTGCCTCTGCCTTCCAAAGTGCTAGAATTACTGGCATGAGCTACCATGTTGACCTTTTTTTTTTTTTTTTTTTTTTTTTTAGATGGAGCCTCAAGCTGTCCCCCTGGGTAGAGTGCCATGGCACCACAGCTCACAGCAACCTCCAACTCCTGGGCTCAAGTGAGTCTCCTGCCTCCGCCTCCCAAGTAGCTGGGACCACAGGCGCCCGCCACAACGCCTGGCTATTTTTTTGTTGCAGCCATCATTGTTGTTTGGTGGGCTCAGGCTGGATTCGAACCCACCACCTTAGGTGTATGTGGCTGGTGCCTTAGCCGCTTGAGCCACAGGCGCCGAGCCCCATGTTGACCTTTTGGTTGAAATTCTTATTTTTTTTTCGGTTGCAGCCGTCATTGTTTGGCAGGCTTGGGCTGGATTTGAACCCACTCAGCTCAGGTGTATGTGGCTGGCACCTTAGCCGCTTGAGCTACAGGTGCCGAGCCATTGGTTGAAATTCTTATAAGAAGACCTTGCTTATGGCTATTGGTTACATTGAAATAAAGTTTGAACAAATAAGAGTAGATGCTTGGGTTTTGATTTTTACCAGCCTTGAAAATGAGTGGATGAGTTGGTACCCAGCATCCTTCAGAGGTGACCCATGAATGACCTTTTAAATTTTTGTTTTGAGATCATGGATCTTTATGCTCTGGATGTGTTGTAAGCAGTCCCACATCCGGGTGCCAGGGTCCCCTGGTTTGGGTTAGTGGAGGCTCCTTCCAGTTGGTCTGGTATTTACTGGACAACTCTCTGAAGGCCTCTCAGCCTTTCATGACGACAAGATATTCTAATGTCATTTTGTACTGGCCCCAGGGATCCTAGGTTCCTTTTATGGGAAATGTGGTAATTAGAAATGGCAAATTTGGGGGAAGGGTTACTCATTCCTACTTGGGTGCTTGAGCTCCTGGCCCTTGTTGATGTAAGGAACAGGGATATACTTTTTTTGGCAGTTTTGGCTGAGGCTGTGCTTGAACTTACCACCCCGAGTATATGGGCGTGGCACCCTATTCCATGAGCCACAGGGGCCACCCTACTTTCTAAGAAAAAGAAAAATCCTGAATAAATTAATACTGCTACTTCAGTCTACTTTTAGAGTTTTTCTTTTTCTTCTTTTTAGACAGTCTTACTTTAGCACCCTAGGTAGAGTGCTGTGACATCACAGCTCACAGCAACCTTTAGCTCCTGGGCTTAGGCGATTCTCTTGCCTCAGCCTTCTGAGTAGCTGGGACTACAGGTGCTAGCCACAACGCCTGGCTACTTTTTTTGTTGTTGTTGTTGCAGTTGGGCTGGGGCTGGGTTTGAACCCACCACCCACAGTATATGGGACTGGCGCCCCACTCACTGAGCCACAGGTGCTGCCCAAGTTTTTCTTTTTTTTTTTTTGAGACAGAGTCTCAAGTTGTCACCTTGGGTAGATTGCCATGGTGTCATAGCTCATAGCAACCTCAACTCAGGCTCAAGCAATCCTCTTGTCTCAGTTTTTCTATTTTTAGTAGAGACAGGGTCTTGTTTTTGCTCAGGTTGGTTTTGAACTTGTGTGCTTAAGCAATCCACCTGCCTCGGCCTCCCAGAGTGCTAGGATTATAGGTGTGAGCCACTGTGCCTGGCAAAGTGTTAGGGTTTTTATTTCTTTGATTTCATTTTTGTTTATCTGAAACTTGGGTTCCTACTGCATGATAATGACGTAATCTGCTTTATCCTGCTGTATATAACCAAAACACCATGCCAATCTCATTCCTAAACAATCATCAAAGGAAGGTTTCGGATTTACTTAAGCAGTTCTGTCTATAGCGGTGGTTTTCATATTGTCCCAGATTAGCAAAATCATCAGCTCTGACTGGGTGTGTGGCTCATGTCGGTAATCCCAGCCCTCTGGGAGGCCAAGCTGGGTGGATCATTTGAGCTCAGGAGTTCAAGGCCAGATTGAGTAATCATCGAGACCCTGTCTCTACTAAAAATAGAAAAATAAGTAGCAGGTCCTTGTGGGGGGTGCCTGTAGTCCCAGCTACTCGGGAGGCTGAGGCAAGAGGATCAATTGAGTCCAAGAGTTTGAGGTTGCTGTGAGCTATGATGACACCACAGCATTCTACCCAGGGCAACAGAGTGAGACTTTGTCTCAAAAAAATAAATAAATAGGCTCGGCACCTGTGGCTCAAGTGGCTAAGGTGCCAGCCACATACACCTAAAGTGGCAGGTTTGAATCCAGCCCAGGCCTGCCAAACAATGACAACTGCAACTAAAAATAGCCGGGCGTTGTGGCAGGTGCCTGTAGTCCCAGCTACTTGGGAGGCAGAGACAGGAGACTCCCAGGAGTTGGAGGTTGCTGTGAGCTATGATGCCATAGCACTCTACCCAGGGCGACAGCTTGAGACTCTGTCTCAGAAAAAAAAAAAAAAGAAAAAAAAAGTAAATAAGGGTACAAGTGAATCGTTCTAAAAGAAGAATATAAACATCTTAACACAATAGCTAAGAAAATGACATAGGCTCGGCGCCTGTGGCTCAAGCGGCTAAGATATCAGCCACGTACACCTGAGCTCGCAGGTTCGAATCCAGCCTGGCCCGCCAAACAACAATGACAGCTGCAACCAAAAAATAGCCGGGCGTTGTGGCAGGTGCCTGTAGTCCCAGCTACTTGGGAGGCAGAGACAGGAGACTCCCAGGAGTTGGAGGTTGCTGTGAGCTATGATGCCATAGCACTCTACCCAGGGCGACAGCTTGAGACTCTGTCTCAGAAAAAAAAAAAAAAGAAAAGAAAATGACATGAAGGCTAAGTTAAACAGTTTGATGAAAATATTTCAAATTGCATATGAAACCACCACACTGTACCCCATGATTGCATTAATGTACACAGCTATAATTTAATAAAAAATTAAAATAAAAAAATAAAATCAGCAGCACTGAGAAATTGTTAGAAGTGCAAATTATCAGATCTGACTCAGGAACTCTGTGGGTGGGGCCAGGGAATCGGGCTGTTCAGAGCACACAGGTCTCTCCTGGAGAGATTAATGTGAATTATCTGTGCACAGGCGGGTATGCCCACAGCAACATAGACAACGGGATTCATTGTTTTCCATCTTTATTTATTTATTTATTTTAATTTTTTTTTTGTAGAGACAGAGTCTCATTTTGTTTCCCTCAGTAGAGTACTGTAGCATCACAGCTCACAGCAACCTCCAACTCTTGGACTTAGACGATTCTCTTGCTGCAGCCTCCCGAATAGATGGGGCTACAGGCGCCTGCCACAACGCCCAGCTATTTTTTGTTGCAGTTTGGCCCGGGGCCGGGTTTGAACCCGTCACCCTCGGTATATGGGGCTGGCGCCTGACCCACTGAGCCACAGGCGTCGCCTGTTTTCCATCTTTAAACTTTAAACACTGCTATGCTGTCCTGCAACATAGACAACTGGATTCATTGTTTTCCATCTTTAAACACTGCTAAGCTATGCCTCAACATCATACTTTCGTTATTATGTAAAACATATAGTTTCAAAGTTAAAGCTATAAAACCCAGGCATATTCAGAGAGAGCTAGCTTTTTATCCTTTTGCCCCGTTCCCTGTTCAATATAAAGTAACCATTTTTAAAAATTAGTTTTTGATACATCCTTCCATTGTTTCTTTTTGAAAAAACGTAAGCATATGGGCAGTGCCTGTGGCTCAAAAGGGTAGGGTGCTGGCCCCATATGCTGGAGGTGGCAGGTTCAAACCCAGCCCTGGCCAAAATAAATAATAAAATAATATTAAAAAAAAAAAGAAAATGTAGGCATATATATTCATATGCAGATATACGGGGTGTCTGAAAGGTTGCTCTAAAGTCAGCATACATAGGAACGGGAAATTGTAGCTTAATATACATTTATTTATAAAATACTTATTATATATATATGTTTTTATTTGAGACAGAGCCTCAAGCTGTCCCCTGGGTCGAGTCCTGTGGTGCCACAGCTCACAGCAACCTCCAACTCCTGGGCTCAAGCGATTCTCCTGCCTCTGCCTCCCAAGTAGCTGGGACTACAGGCGCCGGCCACAAGTCCCAGCTATTTTTTGGTTGCAGCTGTCATTGTTGTTTGTCGGTCCCTGCTGGATTTGAGCCTGCCAGCTCTGGTGTATGTGGCTGGCACCTTAGTTGCTTGAGCCACAGGCCAATCCTCATTACAAAATTTTACAAAATATTTTCTTTCTTTCTTTTTTTTTTTCTTGAGACAAAGTCTCAAGCTGTTGCACTGGGTAGAGTACTGTGGTGTCACGGCTCACAGCAACCTCAAACTCCTGGGCCCAATTGATTCTCTTGCCTCAGCCTCCCAAGTAGCTGGGACTATAGGCGCCCACCACAATGCCCAGCTATTTTTTGGCCCGAGCTGGATTCTGGATTCGAACCTGCCAGCTCCAGTGTATGTGGCTGGCTCCCTAGCCGCCTGAGCTACAGGCACCAAGCCTTTTTTTTGAGATACAGTCTCACTATGTCACCCTTGGTAGAGTGCTGTGGCGTCACAACTCACGGCAACTTCAAACACTTAGGCCCAAGCTATTCTCTTGCCTCAGCCTCCCAAGTAGCTGGACTATAGGCACCCACCACAATGCCTGGCTATTTTTTGGTTGCAGCCATCCTTGTTGTTTGGTGGGCCTGGGCTGGATTAGAACCCACCAGCTCAGGTGTATGTGGTTGGTGCCTTAGCTGCTTGAGCCACAGGCGCTGAGCCCATTCTCCCGTATTTTATAGATAAGGAAACTGAGGCCCATGAACAAACCAATTTGCTCATGGTTTGTAAAGGGGGTGAGCTAGGCCTGTACTTTTACTCTAATGGCTATAGTTTCTGTGTGAGATTTTTTTTTTTTTTTTTTTTTGCATTTTTTGGCCGGGGCTGGGTTTGAACCTGCCACCTCCAGCATATGAGGCCAGCGCCCTACTCCTTTGAGCCATAGGCACTGCCCTCTGTGTGAGTTTTGTAAATGGGACATTTCTGTGAATTTAGCTGAAGAAGTAATGAGGATTTGTTTGCATTTGGGACTAAACCAGTCTTTAGTCAACAGAAAGGTGATAAGTGTGACTTGGTGCTGTCAGATTACATGAGAGAGGTGGGTTCTTAAACCCTTGAATTATTCAAGTCTTTTCCCTGCAGATCTGATCAATGCAGACATTCTACTTGATACTATGAAGTGTTGCCACCAGGGGGCACTAGAACAAACAGACTTCAATTCCTTATTGTATCCGCTGTGATACTCAACCGTGACTTTGGGGGACAGGTGTTCAAAGATAAAACATTTGTGTTATTTCAAATGCTGCAAGAAATGCTAGACCTTATTAATATGCTGTTTTTTTGAGGCAGTCTACTTTGTTGCCCTCCTTAGAGTGCTGTGGCATCATAGCTGATAGCAACCTCAAACTCTTGGCCTCAAGAGATCTTCTTGCCTCAGCCTCCTAAGTAGCTGGAACTACAGGTGCCCACCACAATGCCCAGCTAGATTTCCGATGTTTTTTTTTTTTTTTTGGCTGGGGCCAGGTTTGAACAAGCCACCTCCGGCATATGGTGCTGGCGCCCTACTCCTTTGAGTCACAGGTGCCACACTTTTTTTTTTTTGTTGTAGAGACAGAGTCTCATTTTATGGCCCTCGGTAGAGTGCTGTAGCATCACAGCTCACAGCAACCTCCAACTCCTGGGCTTAGGCAATTCTTTTGCCTTAGCCTCCCAAGTAGCTGAGACTACAGGCACCCATTACAGTGCCCGCCACAATGCCCAACTATTTTTTTTAAACTTTTTTTTTTGGTAGAGACAAAGTCTCACTGTATCCCCCTCAGTAGAGTCCTGTAGTGTCACAGCTCACAGCAACCTCAAACTCTTGGGATTAAGTGATTCTCTTGCCTCAGCCTCCCAAGTATCTGGGACTACAGGCACCCATCACAGCACCCACAACAAAACCCAACTATTTTTTTTAAACTTTTTTTTTTTTTTTTTTGTAGAGACAAAGTCTCACTGTATCCCCCTCAGTAGAGTCCTGTGGTGTCACAGCTCACAGCAACCTCTAACTGCTGGGCTTAAGCAATTCTCTTGCCTCAGCCTCCTGAGTAACTGGGACTATAGGCGCCCATCACAATGCCTGGCTATAATTTTTTTGTTGCAGTTTGGGGCTGGGTTTGAACCCACCACCCTTGGTATATGGGGCCAGTGCCCTACTCACTGAGCCACAGGTGCTGCCCTAGATTTTCTATTTTTAGTAGAGAAAGTGTCTCACTCAGGCTAGTCTTGAACTCCTAAGCTTAAGCAATCCACCCATCTCAGCCTCCCAGAGTGCTAGGATTACAGGTATGATCTGTAATCCTATTAATCCTGCCCTCCATTAATGAGCTTTTACTGAAATATTTAAAATGTTCTTAATTCAGAGTTCCATGAGCTTGCCTTTATGTTCCTTACCTAGTGTAGTTCTTGTGAGAGAGGATACCTGGAAAAAGTGAGGTCTAAGACAACAGGGTGGGGTTTCAAGTGTGATCATTGGAAATGTGCTTACACATTTGTCCAAAGAGGATATTTGGACAAAGACCTGGAGGCAAGGGAGTGAGCAACATGGTTTTCTCGGGAGTGGCGTGGGGGTTGGGGGGTGGGAAAAGCATTCCAGGGGGAGGGCAGGGCCAGTGGCAGAGCTCTGCCTTACAAAAACAGTGAGATGGCCCAGAGGGCGGTGGAAAGAGGAGATGGGGTCTTGGCTAGGCTGCTGGAAGGAATTTTAGCCTTTGCTCCGAGTGTGATGGGAAGCTGTGAGGGATTTGAGTAGAGGGTTAATGTGATGGGACCTAGATCCCACTATACCCCCCGCCAGCTCCTAGCAAGGTGTTGGCCCCCACGGTCACTGATCATTGATGCTAACTCCAAATAAGATGGAATATTCATACAGCCAAGACCTACCAGGTCTGACCACTCCTCCCACCACATCGAAGACCATTGCTGTTTCTGAAAGATCTCACTTGTTAGTGCACCTGACCCCTACGAGCAGGGGTAGAGGTCTTCCCAGAACAAGAGCTGTCTAGTATGAGACGATATAAGGAGCTGGGAAGGTTTTCAACTATGCTTTGTGCTTCACATCTCCTGTGGGAGGAGGTAGAAGCCAGCAGGGCCACCTGGGAGATCCTCAGCCAGGCCCTGAGAATCCCCCGAGTAAAATTTTCTGCCAGGGAAGGCTTTGAGGAGGCCAAAGAGGTGCTGGCTAGCAGGTTGAGGAGTTTGGGCGTTGTCTTGTGCCCAATAAAAAAACACTGAAGACCGAAAAGTTGCAGAATGACGAGACCTGTGGTTTCATCGACCAGAAGCGGAAAGGCACCATCTAAAACTCAGCGGCCAGGCTCCATCTTGTGGTTGAACTTCTGTTGGTGTTTGAAGGTGAGCAGGTGTGGATTGGAACATGGGACCCTCCAGTGCCTCTTACTGATTTTTGCTGTTCCTTAATATAAAACAAATAACCCGGCTTGGCGCCCCTAGCTCAATGATTAGGGCATTGGCCACATACACCAGGGCTGGCGGGTTCCAACCCGGCCCAGGCCTGCTAAGCAACAATGACAACTACAACAAAAAAAATAGCTGGGTGCTGTGGTGGGCACCTGCCCCAGCTACTTGGGAGGCTGAGGCAAGAGAATTGCTTAAGCCCAAGAGTTTGAGGTTGCTGTGACTTGAGACGGAATGGCTCTACCGAGGGTAACATAGTGAGACTCTGTCTCAACAAAAACCCCAAACAACCTTTTTATCTGCAAAACAAATGGCACCTGGAGTTGAGAAGCTAAAACACCTTCAGAAGTCGCCATGTGCCTGCTGGAATCTCAGCTGACACAGCGAGGTCTTATTTCATGCAATATGAATTGTGAAAATCTGAAATCGCGAATCAGAGACAGTTCGATGGCGTTCCATTGTATATACCAAAGGTACAATAGCGTGAATCCCAAAACATTAGAATTGCTCCCCAAATCTTTTTTTCATTAGGGGCCTGCTGAAGCGCGTGTTTACCGCACTGCCACACGGTGGCGCTCGTCGTCAGGGAAACAGGAGTCAGGGCTTCTCTGCTGAGTTTGAATTTGAACAACGTGGGTTCCAAGGTCGTCGGGCTTTGGGTTTTCTTCCCTTGAAGACGTGCAGCTGCTCTACCAAAGGCAGTGGGATAAAAGCAAACATTAACAAATTCAAACGAAAGAGTGTAGCGGATTTCTTGAGTAGTGGTGGCTTCGTGGGTGCCTCCGCCCTTTTCATGCTGTTGAAAATTGCCATTTAAATCAAAAGTTACAAAATCAGATGTGCAACTAAAGTAATCAAATAGCATTTCTGATGAAAAATAAGGATCTTGCACTCCCTCTCCCCAGCCGGATCTTAAATCTTGCTGTCCAAAGGCCTCTGTTTCACCAACTCCTTCTGGCCCCACCGGCTTCACCGCCAGCTCTGTCTCTTGTAGTCTTCCTGTTGCCAGCCCATCTTTTTGTTGTGTGGGATGTGGGACTGCCCATCTCTTGCCACATGGAATGTTCACATGCCTGTTCCACCCTCCCCGGAGAGAGGAATGTCTCCAGATTCCTCTGGGTGGGTGGTATCACTCTCCAGTTAGGAGCCACTGTTCTGAGGCTGGGTGCAGCGGCTTAGCCTGTCATCCCAGCACTCTGCAAATCCAAGGTGGGAGGATTGCTTGAGCACTGGAGTTCAAGACTAGCCTGGGCAACATAGCAAGACTCATCTCTAGCAAAAAAAAAAAAAAGGTTAGCTGGTCATGGTGGCAACACCTCTAGTCCCAACTACTTAAGAGGCTGAGGCAGGAGAATTTTTTTTTTTTTTTGAGACAGAGTCTTACTGTGTTGCTCTTGGTAGAGTGCTGTGGTGTCACAGCTCAAGTTTGAGGTTGCTGTGAACTATGATGTTACCACACTCTACACAGGGTAACATAGTAAGACTCTGTCTCAAAAAAAAGGAAGTTATGTCAATTAAACTTTAATTAAACTGTTTATTTTTTATTTTATTTCATGTATTTAGTTTTTGGAGACAGTCTCACTATGTCAACCTTTGGTAGAGTGCCATGGCATCACAGCGCACAGCAACCTCAAACTCCTGGGCTTAAGCGATTCTCTTGCCTCAGCTTCCCAAATACGGGGGACTGTAGGCGCCGACCACAATGCCTGGCTATTTTTTTGTTGCAGTTGTCATTGTTGTTTAGCTGGCCTGGGCTGGATTTGAACCCGCCACCCTTGGTGCATGTGGTCCTTGCCATAACTGACTTGCTATGGGTGCCGAGCCAAAACTGTTTATTTTTAGAAAAATAAAATTGAACCTTATAGGCCATCAGTGAAATTGACCCCAATTGACCCCCCTCCAAAAGAACTAAAATTTGCCTAATCAATAAAATAGAAGATACTACTCAATAGCATTTGAAAGAATACAAGTAGCCAAACGGCTCGGTGACTGTGGCCCAGTGTTACCAAGGGCAACATAGTGAAACTCTGAGACTCTGTCTCAAAGAAAAAATATTCCTACTGGAAAAAAAAAAGCTGAAAAACACAACAGGTAAAAACACAATTAGTAAAGGTGGTGAGATCATTTGGCAACTTAATTATTTAGTGGACTGGGCTGTTTCTCTTCAAGGCACAGAGGTGGGTGATAGGTCATCACCAGGAGGGCAGAGGAAGGTCACCTTGACAGCACTTTACAGCTCATGGAAGGTTCTTACATACACACTTAAAAAAAAGATAACTTGGCTCGGCACCTGTGGCTCAGTGGCTAAGGTGCCAGCCACATACTCCTAAGGTGGTGGGTTTGAATCCCCAGCCCGGGCCCACCAAACAACAATGATGGCTGCAACCAAAAAATAGCCAGGCGTTGTGGCGGGTGCCTGTGGTCCCAGCTACTTGGGAGGCTGAGGCAGGAGACTCGCTTGAGCCCAGGAGTTGGAGGTTGCTGTGAGCTGCGATGCCATGGCACTCTAGCCAGGGGGACAGCTTGAGGCTCTGTCTCAAAAAAAAAAAGACCCTTGTTTAGTGCAACATTTTCTCCTAGACTTTTAGTCTAAATCAGTGGTTCTCAACCTGCATGAAGTAGCAATGAAAATAATTTTATGGTTGGGGGTCACCGCAACATGAGGAACTGTATTAAAGGGTCGTGGCATTAGGAAGGTTGAGAACCACTGGCTAAATAATAGTCCTCCCATTTTTTTTTTTCTTTATCACTAAGTCTCCAATGCCTGGAACATTGACTGAATCTGAATACATGTATTTTTTTTGCCATTTTTGGCCAAAGCTGGGTTTGAACCCGCCACCTCCAACATATGGGACCAGTGCCCTACGCTTTTGAGTCACAGGCGCTGCCCATGAATAAATATATTTTGAATAAATGAATGAGTGTTATTCACTGAAGCAATGCTTACTGATAAAAACTACCAAGATTTCTGTGCCCATCAATTAATTTATATTTTGTTAATTGTAACATATGCAAAATCATTGTATGCCTAAATATATAATGTGAGGAGGAGCTGAATTATGGTGAATGTTTACTGAGCTTTTATTCATACCAATGAGCGCTGGCTGTATTTTGCTTTTAATTTTTCTTTCTTTCTTTTTTTTGAGACTGAGTCTTACTGTGTCACCCTCAGTGGAGTGCTGTGAGGTCATAGCTCACAGCAACCTCCAACTCTTGGGCTTAAGAGATTCTCTTGCCTCAGCCTCCCAAGTAGCTGGGACTATAGGTGCCTGCCACAGTGCCTAGCTACTTTTTGGTTGTAGTTGTCATTGTTGTTTAGCTGGCCAGGGCTGGTTCGAACCCACCAGCTCTGGTGTATTTGCCTGGCACCCTAATGGCTAAGCTACAGGCGCCGAGCCAGCTTTTAATTTTTCTGTCTCACAGCTAGTATGGGGGCTACTGTTCCATTTTATTGATTAGCAAACTGAGGCTCGAGGGGCAGCCATCTCACTGTGGGCCTAGAGTCACCCATCCTATAGCAGTGTGTACTTAACTTAGTCCCCTTCTCTTTCTGGAGACCTTGGAACATTCCAAATCCAGGCTCTGGCACTTTTTAGTTTCCTCTAAGCAAGATGGTTAGAGCAACTGCATTCTATCTTTCTTCCTTTTTTTGGTTTTCTTTTTTACTTTTTTTAGTCTCAGAGAAACTTCTTTAAATGGTGGCTCTGAAGAAAGGTTTTTTTCTCCCCCAGACACTGATAATCCGGCTCTTGTCCACACGGGAGCAGTGTTAGATAAGAATAGCAATTGGTTGTAACTGGGAGACAAAGGCTGGAAGAGAAGCTGGTGACTGCCGGATTTCTAGGCAACTTTAGGAAATTAATCAGCAACTGTAGAACTCTGGGTAAACAGATATAAAATAGACAGGCATCCATGGAGACCATTATAGCGAGGATTCTGACCTATTAAACCAGAGAGAAAGGACTCCCAGCACACTCCTGTCCACTGGGCAGTTGTGTCCAGAGCTGCCCAGGGGGCTCCCGGGTTTATTCCCTCTGAGTTCTAATGTTGTCACAGGCAGAGCCAAAGGGAAGGGAACAAGAACTTTCTTTTTTTTTTTTTTTTTTGA
>NW_003852418.1:14470363-14481225 GCF_000181295.1 Otolemur garnettii | reverse complement strand
TTTTGGTTGCAGCCGTCATTGTTCTTTGGCGGCCCAGGCTGGATTTGAACCCGCCAGCTCAGGTGTATGTGGCTGGTGCCTAAGCTGCTTGAGCCACAAGCACTGAGTCTGGTTTCCAGGTTTTTACAATACATTGCAGAAACATTGAAAAAATGAGGGTCACCCTAAGGATACCATGTTTTGATTTTGCCAGATAAGAAAAAGTATTTAAAAAAAAGTACAAGTGGCATTTACGGTCACCATCATTTCATAAAAGGGAGAACAAGAAAATTAGGAATCCATAATTGAAGACCATCCTTTAAACTGAAAAAAGAAAACTCTCATGAAAACCAAGTCAGTGAACACATCATTGGGATTTGCATAAAGATCAATGTTGCGAGGCCTTGGTCTAAAGGTGTTAATTCTGGTTTGGGAGAAACTTTTTTTTTTTTAGACAGAGTCTCAAGCAGGTTGCTGTGAGCTGTGACGTCATGGCACTCTACCGAGGGTGACATAGTAAGACTCTGTCTCAAAAAATAAGAAAGTTATGTCAATTAAACTTTAATTAAACTGTTTGTTTATTTATATATTTATTTATTTATTGAGACAGAGCCTCAAGCTCTCACCCTGGGTAGAGTGCCATGGGATCACAGCTCACAGCAACCGCCAACTCCTGGGCTCAATCGATTCTCTTGCCTCCACTTCCCAAGTAGCTGGGACTACAGGAGCCCGCCACAACGCCCAGCCATTTTTTTGGTTGTAGTTGTCATTGTTGTTTGGCAGGCCTGGGCTGGATTGGAACCCGCCAGCTCTGGTGTATGCAGCTGGCATCCTACCTGCTTGAGCCATAGGCACCGAGTCTTGACATTATATTTTTGAGAATGATCCTTGTTGTTGCATAGAGTTGTAGCTCACTTTTTTTTTTTTTTAAGAGACAGAGTTTCACTTTGCTGCCCTTGGCAGAGTGCTGTGGCATCACAGCTCACAGCAAACTCCAGCTCTTGGGCTTAGGTGATTCTCTTGCCTCAGCCTCCTGAGTAGCTGGAACTACAGGTGCCCACCACAATGCCCAGCTATTTTTTTGTTGCAGTTTGGCTGGGGCTGGGTTTGAACCTGCTACCCTCAGTATATGGGGCCAGTGCCCTACCCACTGAGCCACAGGTGCTGCCCAGAGATGGGAACTTTTTGTCATCTCCATTTTATGGATGAGAGAACCAAACTGAAGAATTTCTGGAGCCTGTGCACAGCCTGTACGGATATGGCGCTGGGAACTGAATACAGAGGCAGCAATAGCACGTGAGCTTTACTATTCTCTGCTTTTCCCAGTTGCTCTAGGAATGAGGTGGATGGATTTCTTGGTAAATTAACAACTACCCCAGCTGTCCAGAGAAAAAGAAAATTACCTAGGTTTTTTTTTTTTTTTTTGAGACAGAGCCTTAAGCTGTCCGCCCCCCCCCCCCTCCACCCCCCACCCCTGGTAGAGTGCAGTGGCATCATAGCTTACAGCAACCTCCAACTCCTGGGCTCAAGGGAGTCTCCTGCCTCAGCCTCCCAAGTAGCTGGGACCACAGGCGCTCGCCACAACGCCCAGCTATTTTTTGGTTGCAGCCGTCATTGTTGTTTGGCGGGCCTGGGCTGGATTCGAACCCGCCACCTTGGGTGTATGTGGCTGGCGCCTTGGCCACTTGAGCCACAGGTGCTTAGCTGATAATTTCCTAATTTTAAAAAATTTATTTTATCTCAGATTACTATGAGGATACAAATGTCTAGGCATTGTTTTCAACGCCAAGGTAAAGTTCAAGTTGTAGATGAGCCCTTGGCCCTGGGGCATCTGTCCACCCTCATACTGTGCACGTTAGGTGAGATCCCCCATGGCCCTCTCTCCTCCCACCAGTCATCCTCCTTCCTCCCCTCCTCCTCGCTAGACTATACTTGGGTTTTTTCTTTTACGTGGGTGTGTAGTTGTTTATCTTTTCGTTTCATATTAGTATAGAGTACATTGGATACTTTTTTTCCCCCATTCTTGTGATACTTTACTAAGAAGAATGTGTTTCAGTTCCATCCGGGTAAACACAAAAGATGTAAATTCTCTATTGCTTCTTTTTCTGAGGGAGAGACAGAGTATCATTCAGTCTCCCTGGGGTTAAGTGCTAAGCTGGCGGCATAGTTTACAGTAACCTCAATCTCTTGGGGTCAAGGGATCCTCTTGTCTCAGCCTCCCCAGTAGCTGGGACTACAGGTGCCTGCCACAACACTGGGCTACTTTTTTAGAGACGGCGGGTCTCGCTCTGGCTCAGACTGGCCTCAAACCTATGAGCCCAGGCAATCCACCTGCCTTGGCCTCCAGAGTGCTAGGGTTATAGGCATGAAACGCCAGCCTCAGCCATTTTTGGGGGGTGGGGTGGGGGGAGAGAGTCTCTGTTCCCCAGGATAGAGTGCAGTGGCATCAGTATAGTTCACGGCAACCTCAAACTTCTGGGCTCAAACAATCCTTTTGCCTCAACCTCTTTAGTACCTGGGACTGCAGGTGTCCACCGCAACATCCGCCTAGTTTTTTCTATTTTTGTAGAGATGTCTTGCTCTTGCTCAGGCCGGTCTTGAACTTCTGACCTCAAGTGATCCGCCTTGGCCTCCCCGAGGGTGAGGATGAGAGCTGTGAACCTCCAGGTCCAGCCTTATCTCATAAATTCGTAACTCTGTTGAAGAATAAATGTGTTAATCCTTGCAAAATGTTAAGCATGCTTCCTAGCACATGGTCACCAAACAATGATATTAGTAACTATTAATATTAGTAAGATGCACAGGAACCACTGGAGGGTAACCTATCCCTTGGAGAGCTACTGTGTACCTTCGTGCACAAAAACTCAGAAGAATTCCCTAGCATTCTAATTCTCCCCTGCCCCTCACCCCACCATGTGCTAGGTCATTAATTGTCCTCATACCATTTAACTGAGAAACTCATTAAACTTAGAATTGCTTCAGATTTATTTGATCCAGAATCTCTCTTTTATTTTTATTTTCGAGGACATCTATTATCCTCTCAAGGAAGGATTTTTGTCGCAGGGAACACTGGAAAATATTACTCTGGGACAGGTCTTAATAAATTGTGCCTGTGGACCAAATCTTGCCTGCTGCTGGTTGCAGGATTGCCTGCGAGCTAAGAATGGCTTTTACATTTCCAAATAGTTGGAAACAATGAAAACAATAATATTGCACAACGTGTGAAAATTAACATCCAATCCAAACTTCAGTGACCCTAATAAAGTCTTAGGGGAACGCAGCCTCTGTCCCTGGCTGACATATTATCCGTGGCTGCTTCTGTGGCGTGAAGGCAGAGTTAGTAACAAGTAGCGATGACACAGAGTTCGTAACCCACAAAGCCTAAAATAATGATTATCTGGCTTTTTACAGAATAAGTTTCCTGTCCTCTGCTGTAATGCCTCTTCTTTAGAATGTCTGTGCTCCCCTGAAAATACAATTCTCAAGAAAACTTTTTGAACAGCACAGCAGCAAAGGGTGGTCCCGGCTAAATAGTTATTTCCACGACATAAGTCCAAATGTCTGTTTTAAGCCTTTTGTGAAATGAGGCAGAACATAAATTCGAAAATGTCATCATAAAAGGCCATAGGATTTAATCTAACGCTCACAGAAATATCATCTGTAAATTTTCATATGAGAGAAGAGAATGTTTCAATCTAGTCATTTTTGAAGACAAAGTCTTTTTTTTTTATTGTTGGGGATTCATTGGGGGGGGGGTACAAGAAACCAGATTACACTGATTGCATTTGTTAGGTAAAGTCCCTCTTATAATTGTGCCTTGCCCCCAAGAGGTGTGTCACAGACTGAGACCCCGTCCCCCTCCCTCCTTCCCTCTCTCTGCTCTTCCCCCCCCCCACTCTTTCTCTCTGCTCTCCCCTGCCCCCCACCCTACCATGTGCTAGGTCACTAATTGTCCTCATATCAGAATTGAGTACATAGGATTCATCCTCCATTCCTGTGATACTTTACTGAGGATAATGTGTTCCACTTCCATCCAGGTTTATACAAAGGCTATAAAGTGGAGACAAAGTCTTATCAGAAGCATTTTTTCAAATTAGATTTTATGTATTTTGTGAAAAGAGACTAAATGTACGGAGAAGGGGACTTGTTTCCTGGGGTCCTGGCATTAAGACAGGATCAAACTGTCTTCCAGTTTTCTTTTTCTTTTCTTTTCTTTTTTTTTATTGAGACAGAATCTCACTTTGTCACCCTGGCTAGAGAGCCATGGCATCAAGCTCACAGCAACCTCAAACTCTTGGGCTCAAGTGATTCTCTTGCCTCAACCTCCCGAGTAGCTGGGACACAGGCTCCTGCCACAACGCCCAGCTTTGTTTGTTTGTTTTTTGTTTGTTTAGCAGGCCCGGTCTTGGATCAAAACCACTAGTCCAGGAGCATGTGGCCAGCACCCTAACCACAGAGCATGGGTACCCAGCCAGTTTTGTTTTTCTTAGATAAGTATGCTTTTTACATGATCCATATCATTCTGAATATACAATTTTGTTTTCAAGCTGTTTTATATTAGAAAGTTTTTTTTTTATTGAGACAGAGCCTTGAGCTGTTGCCCTGTGTAGAGTGCTGTGGCGTCACAGTTCACAGCAACCTATGACTCTTGGGTTTAAGCAATTCTCTTGCCTCAGCCTCCAAAGTAGCTGGCACTACAGGTGCCTGCCACAACACCTGGCTATGTTTTGGTTGCAGTTGTCAGTGTTGTTTGGCAGGCCCAGGCTGGATTTGAACCCGCCAGCTCTGGTGTATGTGGCTGGTGCATTAGCCACTTGAGCTATAGGCGTCGAGGCATATATTAGAAACATTTTAAGAAAAAAATTGGAGATGGGGTCTCACTATATTGTCCAGGCTGGAGTAGAGTAACACAATGGTAGCTCACTGCAGCCTTGAACTCCTAGCCTCCAGTGATCTTGCTACCTCAGCCTCCAGATAATCAGCATTGCAGGCTTTCTGCACCACACAGGTTAGGAAGTATTTTTGTAAAGAACTTGCTCAGACCAGAATTCTATCAGAAAGCTGAGCAGGGATGGTAGATTTCAATGGTAGAGGAAAAGGAAAGAAAAGAGGGGAGATGAGTGAGAAAAGGGGCACTGGAGGCTGGGGGGAGGAAACACACAGAGTGTTGATGTTAATCCCAGCTCAGGCCCGAGCTGTGATCCTGACCAAGACCCCCTCTGTGCTGCTCCATGGCGGATGCTCACAGATTGCAGTTGCTCAGCTGTGGTCTTACTGGGTGTTCCCTGCCTCTCACCGTCACCTGGGGGCTCTGTGAGAGGACGGAGCAGGTGCTCACTGTCCTGGGTGTCGGGTGCATCATTCTAAGCACACAGGAGGGGCGTTCGTCTTTGTCGGAGGAGCAGACAAACCCCTCTAGGCTTCACCGTGAGCACTTTCACCATTGCTGAAGATGTAGTGGGTCCTAGCACCTAACTAGGGGGTTTAGGACCTTCCTTCCTCCCCGAGTCTCTGGAGGAGTCCCCAGCTGGATTCTCACTGGGCCCAGAGGCCAAGCTGATACGTCCCCTTCTTCATCCTGAGACCTTCCCCTTGCCTTATTGCAACGGGCGCCTGTGAAGGTTCAGAGTGTCTGACAGGTTCTGCCTCTGAAAGCCCCACGGTCCCCCATCCCCAGGGGCCAGAGGTGCAAATTCTTTGCAGAATAATCTGTCAGGGGATTAGAGAAGAAAACAAACAAAAAACCCCCAAACTTTCTCTGCAGAAACTTCAAGAAGGCTTTTCTTCCCAGTTTATTCCTATATGTTGTCTTTTGGGAGCCTGTGACCTGTATTTGTATAAAATGTTGATACTGTAATCCTAGCACTCTGGGAGCCTGGGTCGGGTGGGTCGTCTGAGCTCAGGAGTTCGACATCAGCAGGAGCAAGAGTAAGACCCCAGGCAGACCCCTGGCACAGTGGTTATGGTCCTGGCCACATATACCCAGGTGGCAGGTTCAATCCTGGTCTGGGTCAGCTAAACAACAATGACAACTGCAACTGCAACCCGCCAGGTGTTGTGGCGGGTGCCTATAGTCCCAACTACTTGGGAGGCTGAGTCAAGAGAATCACTGAAGCTCAAGAGTTTGAGGTTGCTGTGAGCTGTGATGCCACTGCACTCTACCAAGGATAACAAAGTGAGACTAAAAAAAAAAAAGTTGATATTTTGTTCATGATGGCATTTTTGGTATTCTTCTCTTTTCTTTTCCTTTTTTTTTGAGACAGAATCTATCTTACTCTGTTGCCCAGGCTAGAGTACCATGGCGTTGTCATCACAGCTCTCAGAAATATCAAACTAGTAGGCTTAAGCAATTCTCCTGCCTTGGCCTCCCAGAGTGCTAGGATTACACATGTTAGCCTAGCCTCATTTGTGATTGTGTTAGCCTAGCCTCATTTTGATTTTTAAAAAGTATTACATTAAAGTATTTATCTAGATTACTGGATTTTTGGGGGGTGAGCCCTTAAATTTGGTGCACAATTTTTTTTCTTTCTTTTTTTTGAGACAGAGTCTCATTATGTCACCCTCGGTAGAGTGCCGTGGCATCACAGCTCCCATCAACCTCCAATTCTTGGGCTTAAACAATTCTCTTGCCTCAGCCTCCCAAGTAGCTGGGACTACAGATGCCAGCCACAAAGCCTGGCTATATTTTGGTTGCATTTGTCATTGTTGTTTAGTTGGCCCAGGCTGGGTTCGAACTAGCCTGCCTGGGTGTGCATGGCCGGTGCCCTACCCACTGAGCTACAGGCGCTGAGCCTCGGTGCACAACTTGAGGGCCTCACTTGCTTCTTTCTGGCCTGTTCTGCCCAAGCAACGCTCAGAAGCTTAGCCGCTCAGAAGTTTCTTGTCAGTCAGCTTCTTTTCCTCCCTTCCCTTCCCTTCCCTTCCCTTCTCTTCCCTTCCCTTCCCTTCCCTTCCCTTCCCTTCCCTTCCCTTCCCTTCTCTCTCTCTTTTTTCCCTCCCTCCTTTCCTCCCTCCCTCCTTCCCTCCCTCCCTCCCTCCCTCCTTTCTTTCATTTCAGCTTCATTTCAGGGCATGAAGAATTAGGTTACGATGTCTGCATTTGTTAGGTACAGTCCCTGTTGCAGCTGTGTCCCTCCTAGCTTCCTTGGTATCTATCATCTCTCTCCAAACTAGCCCAAAGGGCAAGAGCCATGACACCCTCTTCTTGCCTCCTCCCTTCCGACTCACGCTCTGGGCAGCCCCCTGCCCACAGCAAACACACTGCCTGGAGACACACGTGTGTGTACACAGAACACCACTCACAAAACGCCAAAGCCTCTTCCTTCCCTCCAATGAAAGGCTTTCGGCCCCATCGCAGTGCTCTGAGACTTCCCCAGAGGCCAGTGGACCACTCGCTGCTGGGCTCCTCCCAATCCCCCTGCTAAAGATTGATTATGCTTTTGTGCGATGGAACATGTACGACTCTTTGGAGAACAGTTAGCATCCTTCCCAAAACATTCACACCGAGGCTTTAGTGTATGATAATAGCTTAAAGCATCTCAAAGAAGATTTTCTGGCAGAAATCAAAGTTAAAAAAATAATTTGGATGGAATTTTAGGCTTTTGAATAGTGTTGGCGTTTATTCGTCTTTGTGTTCCTTGGAGCTAAACCCAAGCTGATAGATTCTCAGTATGAGGTTTTTACTTTCACTTTTATTTTTTTTGGAGACAGAGTCTTCGACACCCTTGGTAGAGTGCTGTGGTGTCATAGCTCACAGCAACCTCAAACTCGTGGGCTCAGCCTCCCAAGTAGCTGGGACTACAGGTGCTTGCCACAATGCCTGGCTATTTTTAGAGACAGGGTTTCACTCTTGCTCAGGCTGGTGAGACCAGGCATTCCACCCACCTTGGCCTTCCAGAGTGCTAGGCTTTCAGGCATGAGCATTGCTCCTGGCCAAGGAAGAGGTTTTGAAAGGGCGTGATAAGGAAGTGCAGGGCACAACTGTGGTGAGAGCTTCACCCTAGGGTCCTGTAGTGGCTCTGAAACCTGGGTTCAAATTCTGACACTGCATCTCAGCTTACTGGCTGGGTTGCCTTGGTTATATTACTTAACCTCTCTGAGCTTCAGTCTCCTCATTGGTTAGATGGAGGTAATGATAATACCAACCTCACACTGTCTGGGGGTTCAGTTGAGAGAAGCTGAGCACATAGGAAACAATAAAACTTGACCATTATTCTCTAAAAATTTTTATTATTCATCAAGGTGGAGAAACATTAGAGGTTGACTCAACACTTGGTTTTCCAAAGGGTTTGTCTAGGTTTTTTTGTTTGCTTTTAATTTTAATTTTTTTTTTTCTTTTTTTGAGACAGGATCTTGCTCTGTTGCCCAGGCTGGAGCATAGTGTCTGATCATAACTCATTGCAGCTTGCAACTTCTGGGCTCAAACCATCTTCCTTCTTTAGCCTCAGGAGTAGCTGAGACTACAGGTGGGTGCCACCACACTCAACTAATTTTTTTAATTTTCTGTAGAGATGGGGTTTGGCTATGTTGCCTAGGCTGGTCTCAAATTCCAGACCTCAAGTGATCCTTCCACCTTGGCCTTGAGATTACAGGCATGAGCCACTGTGCTTAGCCTTCTAGTTTTTTCTTTTTTTTCTTTTTTTGTGCTGTGGTGTCACAGTTCACTGCAACCAGAAACTCTTGGGCTTAACCAGGGGTTCTCAGCCTGTGGGTCATGACCCCTTTGTAACAATGAAAATACATCTTGCGTATCAGATACTTACATTATAATTCATAACAGTAGCAAAATTACAGTTATGAAGTAGCAACAAAAATAATTTTATGGTTGGGGGTCACCACAACATGAGGAACTGTATTAAAGGGTCACAGCATTAGGAAGGTTGAGAACTAGTGGCTAAGTGATTCTCTTGCCTCAGCCTCCCAAGTAGCTGGGACTATAGGCACCCGCACAACGCCTGGCTACCTTTTTTTGCAATTGTCATTGTTGTGTAGCTCGCCTGGGTTGGATTCGAACCCACCACCCTCGGTGTATGTGGCTGGCACTGTACCACTGTGCTACAGGCACTGAGCCAAGGCCTTCTTATTTTTAACCGGGTATTCCTTCTCTCTGGGTTAATTGTGACCTTTTGGGGAGTTTCTGGAAAAGTGCATTGCCTTTGTTCTTCAGCTCATCTTGCCTGCCTTTTCCTTTTTTCCTTTTTTTTTTGCAGTTTGTCTGATGACCGTGGCACCAGAGGCTTCCCGCTGCTGCAGCCCAGGCATGCTGGTTGTCTAAAGAGGGACGGGGGCTCTTTTTCATTCTCTGTCTTGGTTTGGCAGTACTGGAATTCGTAGCAGGCTGAAGGCCTTGAAAGTTTATCTAAAAATCCCCCTTTCTCATGTTAGACGAGCGACCATGTTGCCAAAGTGTTAAGCACAACAGAGCAGCCACAAAATGCAGCCAAATGCACCTAACTCCACAAGCAGAAGTAAAGAAAGGTGAACGCCCATTCCAAGCAACATTGCCACGATGCAAATTTCTAACCGAACAAGAGCCTTCTAGGTCTCAGGTTTTACATCTCGAGACGCACAGAGTCTATGACTTACCACCAGAAATTTGTCTTATAAAGGGCCCCATAGTAGGTATATTTGGCTCTGTGGGCCAGCTAGTCTGTTTTGCAACTACTCAACTGTGCTACTCTCTGGCAAAAAACAGCCACTGCGTGTAAATATATAACTATTTGTGAAAACATGAGGGGAATCACACTTGACCCGTAGCTCATGGTTTTCAGATCCCTGGTCTATGCTACCCAGGCCCTAACTTATGTGGAACCCACTAGCCTCTTCTCTGAAAACCCCTGTTTCTAAAGCAGTTTTGTCTGACCGGCACCAGATCATGAACTGATGACTGCTAGTTTGCTGGAGAGGGAAGTTGAACAGATAAAGGAGAGTGCTTCTTCACTTTTCCCCCAGTGGCTCTTTGAAAGTCCTAGGTAAGATTCCCATCCAGCTGGCTTGGGTCAAGTGCTAATTGCTGCAACAATTGTGGTACCCAGAGAGCTGCTGGGTTCTGATTGGTCAGGTTAGATTGCTTATTTCCATGGAGGAATCAGCTACACCCGAACCACATTCATTGAGCACAGAGAGAAGGAAATCAGGATGCTGTTGTCAAAAGAAGCAGAGATTGGGCGATGCCTGTGGCTCAAACGAGTAGGGCGCTGGCCCCATATACTGGAGGTGGCAGGTTCAAACCTGGCCCCGGCCAAAAACTACCAAAAAAAAAAAAAAAAAAAAAAGCAGAGATTAAATGTGGGGCTGCCAAGCACACCAGATTTCCTTGTTTTTATCCTACATCCCCTTTTGTACTAAGGATCCAGTCAACCTGCCCATGCCCTTCTCTCCAGTCCAAGAGAAATTAGGCACCCTCATTCATACTACTCTGTTAGAGCTAAATGTCATATTCATTTCTCCTCCCAGGGGGACTGCATTTAAAAGAGAAATAATGTAACTTGGAAAGGGGCAAGATTTCGTCTAAGAAATGCATTGTTGGAAATAGAGTATCAGGCAAGAGAGGGGATGATAACATTGGAGGTCAGCGAGTGTCGATAGGAACCCAGTAGGGATCCTTCAAATTGCACAATAGAGATACGATGACTCAATATTTATTTATTTTTAATGGGTCATTGATTTTGTGCTTGATTGCACAGCAAAAAGGGGAGACGATAGCCATCTCTTTTATGATCACTGAAGTCTAGAATTCTTCAGATGTTGAAGGGAAGATTGTTTCCGTGATTTGGGGCATGACTCTAATTTCTTTTTTTTTTGAGACAGAGCCTCAAGCTGTCCCCCTGGGTAGAGTGCCATGGCATCACAGCTCACAGCAACCTCCAACTCCTGGGCTCAAG
>NW_003852418.1:14467910-14470263 GCF_000181295.1 Otolemur garnettii | reverse complement strand
CTGGGCTGGGGATTCGAACCCGCCACCTTAGGTGTATGTGGCTGGCGCCTTAGCAGCTTGAGCCACAGGCGCCGAGCCATGACTGTAATTTCTAAGCCAAAAATTCGGGGACAAGATCAGAAAAATATCTGTGTCATATTTGATATTAAGAAGCAGTACGGGAAATTCAAACTGGGCTCTGAAATACTTGCATCCCTAGTATGTTTTTGGACTTACGGAGGTGATGGATCCAAAATGTCCACACTTTGGGACATTCTATGAGATTGAAGGCAACTGGCTACCAACATGGTTCTCTGGAATTGATGTGCATTTGCATGAAGTTTTTTTTCCGCCTTGGCCTGGCCACATCATACTCATTCTTTAATCTTAGCTTAAGCTCAGGACTTCTAGGAAAATTTTTGCCCAACTCTCTAGTCTGAGTTTGGCATAAAACAATACAGTCATTTGTTGTTGTATATCTCATGAGTCTGGGGCTGGCAGGGCTCAGCTGGGTGGTTCTTTTTCAGGGTTCTGCATGGAGCTGGTTAGATAATGACTCCGGGTGGAGTTCTTGTGAGCACTTTCTTGTTCATATTTCTGATGGTTAATGTTGGTTGACTCATAAAATTTCATCTCTTGCTGGGTGCAGTGGCTCACGCCTGTAATCCCAATACTGTGGGAGGTTGAGTCACATGGATTGCCTGTGCTCAGGAGCTCTAGATCAGCCTGAGCAAGAGTGAGACCCCATCTCTGTTATTAGTTGGGTGTTGTGGTGGGCGCCTGTAGTCTGAGCTACTTGGCAGGCTGAGGCAAGAGGATCGCTTGTGCCCAAGAGTTTGAAGTTGCTATGAGCTGTGATGCCGTAGTACTCTGCCCAGGGCAACAAAGTGAGACTCTGAAAAAAGGAAAAACGTCTCATATTATTAGTGAACAAGTAACTGCATATGGGCTGTCCTTGTGGCCTGGACTTTCTTGAAGCGTGATGACTGGGTTTGCAGTGTGAGAGTTGAGAGAGAGAGAGAGAGAGACAGAGAGAATGAGAGAGAGACAGAGAAAGAGAGAGAGAGAGAGCTTGAAAGAGCAAATGCAAGAAAGGGAATTCGAGAGAAGGCAAGCTGGCAGAAGTGCCACTGTCTTTCACGGCCTGGCCTCGGAAGTCATGCCATGTCACGTCTGTGACATTCTATGTATTAGAAATGAGCCATGAAATTCTGCCCATATTCAGGGGAGGTGGATTAGAGGGGAATTATATTTTACCTGTCGGTAAGAGAACATCAAAAAATTTCAGGCATATTTTAAAACCACGGCTGTGCCCCTGGGTGTCTTACTTCCCCGAATCTTAGCCCTTAATCACACTGTATTTTCACCTGCTTGTCTGTCGTCCTCTCCTGGCGATTCTTAATCTAGGGATTTCAGAGATAGAATTCAGAAGCTCTCTGAAGTTAAATAGGAAAAAGTTTACAAACGGTTATTTTAAGTTCCAAGTCGAATTTAGCATTTCCTTGGTTATGAAAATTGGCCGTGGACCACGTAGTGGGGGAAGTACCTGTAATTTTGCCACCAAGGAAAGAAGACGCGGGTAACGTCTGCATTACGTGACAGCGATGATGGCCATCCAGAGATAGCATCCCCTCACCATTACTTCGGGATTACAGTAGTTATTAAATCCTGCTCTAGATCTTACTTGATGTATTCATGAAGAAGCACAGCTGGCATGATATCACACACTTGTTTTTATAAATATTCGAATAACTTTAATTGCAAATCATTGATTTTGCTTGTAATCCTATATATTTTATGCAGTTTTAAGCTCTCTTCTGAGTAGGGGTTTGTGGGCTTTGCATATTGTCCTGGGGGTTTTCACACACACAAAACCCCTTCAAAAACCTCTGCTATGGACCAACCTCTGTCATTTGCAAACGGCCAGCCTGGAAGTATATTGAGAAGGATATCTGTGAGTGTGTATGTGCGTGACCTGTGATTCAGGATACCACGAAGGCTCAGGGACCATATAAAGGCTCCATGGGAAAGAATATTGTGATTGGTTAGCAATGTCTGTCTTTGCTAAGGAAGAGAGGAGAGAGAATTTGGGGGCCTTCCTGCATAGCCCATACTCACCATCTAAGCTCTGGACCATGACTCTGAGGGGAACAAGAAGCCATCCAGCATTCAGAGCCTGGTGCACAGGTGATGTTTTAAAATATCAGCCCCTTGGCTTGGCGCCTGTGGCTCAAGTGGGCTAAGGCGCCAGCCACATCCATCTGAGCTGGCAGGTTCGAATCCAGCCTCGGCCCAACAAACAACAATGACGGCTGCAACCAAAAAATAGCCGGGCGTTGTGGTGGGCACCTGTGGTCCCAGCTACTTGGGAGGC
>NW_003852418.1:14462674-14467802 GCF_000181295.1 Otolemur garnettii | reverse complement strand
AAAAAAAAAAAAAAAAAATCAGCCCCTTCCCAGCATTGTTCCCTCTTTCTCCCCAGAGGGAGCGGACACAGTACAACTGTGTCTGTACTTCACTTTCCCGGGAGAGACATTCAGCAGGGTGGAAAACAGGGTGTTCCTTCTGA
The DNA here is from genome assembly GCF_000181295.1 of Otolemur garnettii. Lineage (NCBI taxonomy): Eukaryota > Metazoa > Chordata > Mammalia > Primates > Galagidae > Otolemur > Otolemur garnettii. The sequence goes on along the minus strand of NW_003852418.1, from coordinate 14,467,659 downwards.
TTTTTGTTTTACTGAATCAAAGTAAAGAGAACTGATGAAAGGTTTCATCTACTCCAATATCGACGGGAGCCAGACAGGCAGCATGAATGAAGTGACCAGGCTCATCAGAGACTGTCCGGGGTTCCCCAGCAGCTTTTCTGTTCCACACTGTGGATGGATGGCTCTCTGTTCAGAGAAATAATTCTTTAAGCAAAACAATCGTATGAGCTGACTGATGAGAAGTGGAAATTGATTCCCCGTCTCTACTCAGAGAGACAGGCAGGAACAGTGGGGTCTGCGGCATGTTGGAGAGAAAATGCCTCCACAGATGTGAAGCGTCAGGCAGCTCTGGCAGGTGGTGGTCACGTGGGGAGAATGTGAACTCAGTGCTGCAAAGTTTATATTTTACTTTTTTCTTTTTGTTTTAGAGACAGAGTCTCGCTTTGTTGCCCTTGGTAGAGTGCCGCAGTGTCACAGCTCACAGTAACCTCCAACTCTTGGGTTTGGCCAGGGATCTTCAAACTTTTTAAACAGGGGGCCAGTTCACTGTCCCTCAGACCATTGGAGGGCTGGACTGTGGGCCCCAGGACCAGTTGGCTGCTAAGCAGGACAGGCAGTGGTGGCAAAAACACCCAGTGGGCTGGATAAATGCCCTAGGTGGGCTGCATGTGGCCTGCAGGCTGTAGTTTGAGGACGCCTGGTAGGCGATTCTCTTTACTCAGCCTCTCAAGTAGCTGGGACTACAGGCATCTGCCACAATGCCCGGCTGTTTTTTGTTGCAGTTTGGATGGGGCCAGGTTTGAACCTGCCACCCTTGGTATATGGGGCCGGTGCTGTACTCACTGAGCCGCAGGTGCTACCCTATATTTTACTTTTAAAGGCATGTTAGAAATTAAAAATTTTTTTTTGAAATCTTCTGGCTGGACTTGGTGCCCACAGCTCAGTGGTTAGGGTGCTGACCCCATACACTGGGGCTGGTGGGTTCGAACCTGACCTGGGCCTGCTAAACAACAAGGACAACTGCAACAAAAAAATAGCTGGGCATTGTGGTGAGTGCCTGTAGTCCCAGATACTCAGGAGGCTGAGGTAAGAGTCACTTAAGCCCAAGAGTTTGAGGTTGCTGTGAGCTGTGACACAACAGCACTTTACGGAGGGTGATAGCTTAAGACTCTGTCTCAAAAAAAAAAAAAAAAGAAAAGAAAAAGAAGCAATCTTTTGGCTATAAAAAGTCAACAATTTAATTAGAAAACTGTGTTGGGGCAGGCCAGGCAAGGTGGCTCACACCTGTAACCCTAGCATTCTAGGAGGCCAAGGTGAGTGGATTGCTTGAGGTCAGGTGTTCGAGTCCAGCCAGAACAATGGGAGGTCCTGTCTCTACTAAAAATAGAAAAATTGAGGCAAGACAATTGTTTGTACCAAGAGCTTGATGTTGCTGTGAGCTGTGATGTCACTGCACTCTACCCAGGGTGACAGAGTGAGACTGTATATAAAAAAAAAAATTGTGTTGGCCAAATAAACCCCACCTGTCTGGCAAATGCAGCTAATGACCCCTTGGGCAGCTTTAAGAAATACTGACATCTGGTTCTTTTTTTTTTTTTTTTTGAGACAGAGCCTCAAGCTATCCCCCTGGGTAGAGTGCCATGGCATCACGCTCACAGCAACCTCCAACTCCTGGGCTCAAGCGAGTCTCCTGCCTCAGCCTCCCAAGTAGCTTGGACCACAGGAGCCTGCCACAACGCCTGGCCATTTTTTTAGTTGCAGCCATCATTGTTGTTTGGCGGGCCCAGGCTGGGGATTTGAACCCGCCACCTGAGGTGTATGTGGCTGGCGCCTTAGCCGCTTGAGCCACAGGTGCCAAGCCCTGACATCTGGTTCTTATTCCCACAGATTCCAATGTCATTGCTCTAAAGTGTGGCCTAGGCCTTAGGATTTTCAAAAGCTCCCTAGGAAATTCTATTTTTTTAAAATTTTGAATTACATTAGATTAATTTTTTAAGGTTTTTTTTTTTTTTTTAGAGATGGGATCTTGCTATGTTGCCCAAGCTGGCCTTAAACTCCTGCCCTCAAGTGATCCTCCCCAAATGCTACAATTATAGGCATGAGCTGCCACACCCAGCCCTTCTTAGGAAATTCTAATGTATAGTCAAGGTTCAGAAACGCTTTATAAAGCATGTATTTCCCAAACTAATGTGCCCACAAATTGTTTGAGATATTGTTAAGATTCCCTTTTTGATTTAGTAGGTCTAGGATAGGCCCAAGACTTTTCTTTTCCCTTCCCTTCCCTTCCCTTTCCCTTGACAAAGTCTCACTCAGTCACCCTGGGTAGAGTGCTTTGGTGTCATAGCTCACGACAACCTCAAACTCCTGGGCTCAAGCAGTCCTCCTGCTTCAGCCTCCTGAGTAGCTGGGACTACAGGTGCCCAGCCACAATGCCTGGCTAGTTTTTCTATTAGTAGAGATGGGGTCTCACTCTTGCTCAGGCTGGTCTCAAACTCCTGAGCTCAGGCAATCCACCTGCCTCGGCCTCCCAGAGTGCTGAGATTACTGGAGTGAGCCACTGCGCCCTTCCCTTCCCCTCTCCTCCCCTCCCCTCCCTCCTCTCCCCTCTCTTTCCTCCCTCCCCTCCTCCCTCTCCTCTCCCCTTCCCTCCCTTCTTCTCATCATAGCTTACTGCAACCTCAAACTTCTGGGCTTAAGCTATCTTCTTGCGTCAGCCTCCCAAGTAGCTGGGATTACAGGTGTGCGCCCATCCATCTGGCTAGTTTTTCTGTAGGAACAGGCTCTCACTCTTGCTCAGGCTAGCCTCAAACTACTGGCCTCAAGCGATCCTCCTGCTTTGGCCTCCCAAAGTGCTAGGATTACAGGTGTAAGCCACTGCGCCCAGACCAGTATTTTGCATATTTTACAATCTTCCAGGTGACGCTGATGCTGTTGGTTAAGTGTGGTAAGGATCTCAGGGTGAAGTCACCCGGGATGAAGGTGGGTCCTGAGGGCAATGAGAATAGACAGACAGACAGCAAGGTGGGGAAGGAGGCCACGGGGAGACGGAGGCAGAGATCACAGCAAAGGAGCCATGGCCGAGAAATGCTAGGGACCACTGGAAGCTGGAAGAGGCCAGGAAGGGTTGCCCCAGAGCCCCCAGAGGCAGCACAGTCCCGCAGACACCTTCCTTTAGGATTTTTGGCCCCCCAAACTGTGAGATAATACATTTCTGTTTTGAGCTACCCAATTTTTAGTCAGTTGTTTCAATAGCCCTAGGAAAATAATAAAGATTATTAAAAAATGAAAAAAAAGGTGGTATTTCTTCCCTCCCTCAGTCTGTGGGCTGAGACTCGGGGCTGCTAGAACTGTTTGTGGGGCGGACACACAGGGTATCACCCGTATGTCAACACGCCCCTGTCTAAATTCCAAGCATCCTTAATACAGACACAAACGTGCACAGAGACACACCAGCGAGGGCAGATGTGTCCCCTGCGGTGACCCCTGTGTACTCTGGCTCTTCCTGTGCACGTCAGGGTGTCGGAGCGGGCCAGCAACCCTGGCCCAGTGTGCTGACAAGGGGCGATCTGAGTGGCTTCTGTGTGGCCAAGGGCAGGGCCAGGGCCATGCTTTTCCGTTCAAGAAGGAGTTTCAGGGTTTGATAAATGGCCGTTTAATGCTGGCAGGAGAGTCAGCTAATCGTTGGGCAGCAACAATCATCATAATTAGAGGCGGGCTGGGAATGTGAGGGCCCAGCCCGACGTCCTCCTCCGACTCGGAGCCTGTCTGTTCTCACACTAACCCTTTTGGGAGTGGTGGAGGCAAAGGGTATGGTGGAATGTTCTCTGGAGAGCAGGCGGGCCCTCTGAGGAGCCACCAGGCTGAGCGTGGCTGGGTCCCCTCGCCGAGAGGGGCTGCTGTGTGCTGGGGACCATAGGGACATGGCCACCTTGTGGACCCAGCCGTGGTGAAGTGTGGAGTGTCGCAGTCTTGCCAGAGCTTCCAACTTTTCAAGAGAGTCCAAAAAACAGGCTACTTTGTGTGTGTGTGCACACGTGTGCGTGTGTGTGCATGAGTGTGTTTGTGATAAAATACGCAGTGTACCCCTATACCCATGTTCAGTGTGAATCACTCTGGCATTAAATACATTCACGCTGTCGTGCTGCCATCACTACTGTTCATCTCCAGAATCTTTCACCTCCCCAGAGTTAAACTCTGTCCCCATTAAACACTGACACCCCCTCTTCACCTCTGTCCTGTCACCCACCATACTCTCTGTGGATTTCAGCAGGCTGTTTTCTTTTTTAGAGAATAAAATCTCCTCCTTCCAAAATGTAGACTCATTCATCCCAGGCCACCGGACGCATCTAGGTTCCCCATGTGCGTTGACAAATGAACACTCCTGGAACTGAATTCTCTGCTTTCCCACCAAAACCTTCTTCCCTTTTGTCCCCTTGTTGACTCTTCTCTTTCTCTCCTACCTCAAGTGCAGCCCTCAGCAGCCCTGTCAACTTGACCTTGCACTTAGATCTTGGCTCCGATCATTGCTTTCCACCTCTGTCCCTTAAGACACCTTCATCTGTGCCTGAGCCACTGCAGTCACCTCTGGAGGGGGATGGGGGGCTTCCTCCTTCTCCTCGGGGCCCTGCAGTCTGTTCTTTCCCCTGACAGCTTCAGGGACGTTGGTACCAGACAGCTCGTGTTGAGTTCTCTGGATTCTGCTATTTCTTATCCAGGGGATTTTTGGATACACCTTTGAACTTAGGTGTGCCTCAGTTTCCTCATCTGGTGAATGGGAATAATTATGGGAAGTATCTCATAGGAGTCTCTGAGCATTAAATAAACCCATTCTTGTAAATTAATGGCAATTGTTTCATTATTATCAGTATAAAATTTTTCTTTTTTTTTTTTTGAGACAGAGCTTCAAGCTGTCCCCCTAGGTAGAGTGCCGTGGCATTACAGCTCACAGCAACCTCCAACTCCTGGGCTCAAGCGAGTCTCCTGCCTCCGCCTCCCAAGTAGCTGGG
>NW_003852418.1:14455297-14461657 GCF_000181295.1 Otolemur garnettii | reverse complement strand
ACAATTCTATATAATTATATATAATATAATGTTATATATCATTAAATACATATATCATAAACCTAAATACATTATATATTATATAATGTATAATATGATGTTATATATCATTAAATACATATATTATAAACCTATTACAGACTATTACATCTTGATTTTTGGGTCAGGAATTTGGAAAGCTTTTCTGCGTATCATGCTGTTGACTGAGTTACTTAACAGCTGGCAGAAGCGTGGGTCTGGAAGGTACAAGGTGACTTCACTCTCCATACGCCTGTGGCTTGGCTGGGCTGTTAGCAAGGCCAGACTCAGCGGGGACTGACACGTAGTCTGCCCAGCTGATGTCAGGGAGTCTCAGACTCCTCACTTGGAGGTTAGATTCCCACAAAGAGGGTATCCCGAGGGGCCCCAGGCAGAAGCAGCCCACAGAGCTTTTTACAGCTAGCCCCGAATGTCCCAGAACACCTCTTGTGTTGTGTTCTATTGGTTAAGAAAATGACTAAGGGCAGCCCGATTCCAGGGGAGCAGAATTAGATGTCCCCTCTCCACGCAAGGAATAGCAACACTCGTGGTCACAGTTAATCACCCACGCGCCTTCTCTGCACGGCAGGTGTTTTCAACCAGTGGTCACAGAGTCTCCTGGATGAGCAGCAGTGCATCTGTGAATCCCTGAACACACAATTTTTATTTATTTATTTATTTATTTATTTTTGAGACAGAGTCCCACTTTATTGCCCTTGGTAGAGTGCTGTGGCATCACACAGCTCACAGCAACCTCCAACTGCTGGGCTTAGGCGATTCTCTTGCCTCAGCCTCCCAAGTAGCTGGGACCACAGGTGCCTGCCACAACACCCGGTTATTTTTTGTTGCAGTTTGGCCGGCGCCAGGTTTGAACCTGCTGCCCTTGGTGTATGGGGCCGATGCCGTACCCACTGAGCCATAGGCGCTGCCCACTAACACACAATTTTAATCAGATGTGCAAAATGTGACTTTTTAGAAAATGCAATCTGAGGTGGGGTGTGGTGCCTCACACCTGTGATCTTAAGCATCCTGGGAGGCCGAGGTGGGAGGATTGCTTGAGCTTAGGAGTTCTAGTCCAACCTGAGCAAGAGGGAGGCCCTATCTCTTCTAAAAATAGAAAAGCTACGTGGGCTGTGAGGTGGGTACCTGTAGTCCCAGCTACTCAGGAGGCTGAAGCAGGAGGATCCTTTGGGAGTTTGAGGTTGCTGTGAGCTATGATGATGCCATGGAACTAGTGAGGGTGACAGAGGGAGACTCTGTCTCCAAAAAAATAAAGTGAGATCTAAACTCTCAAGGAGATCATGATTCACTGATGGAGGTCTTCTTTTATCTGAACCTTATCTTATTTGACTACTCTGCAAAAATTTCCCAAGAAAACACGAAGAGTCTCGTATATCTTTCATATAATGTAGAAAGATAACCCCGGCTATCAGTTTATTGTGTACTTTTCATGATGTTTCCCCTGCAGCACATAGATACGTAAGGTTTTTATTTATTTACTTTTACATATACATGTGATAACTAGGTTTCAACTTTTTGCATTCACAAAATCAAAAAGGCTTAAAATTTAACAATAACAATGTTTAAGATAAGGATAGATACATAAGGGTTTTTTTTTTTGCGATTTTTGGCTGGGGCTGGGTTTGAATCCACCACCTCCGGCACATGGGGCCAGCGCTCACCTTTGAGCCACAGGCGCCACCTGATACATAAGGTTTTTAAAAATGCAAATAGTTTCCTTCTCTTCCCACATTTTTCATAATTTTCTTTTTTTCTTTTGAGACAGTCTCACTTTGTCACCCTCTGCAGAATGCTGTGGAGTCACAGCTCACAGCAACCTCCAACTCTTGGGCTTAAGCGATTCACTTGCCTCAGCCTCCCAAGTAGCTGAGACTACAGGCACCCGCCACAACACCTGGCTATTTTTGTTGTTGTTGCAATTGTCATTATTGTTTGGCAGGCCTGAGCCAGGTTGGAACCTGCCATCCCTGGTGCACGTGGCCAGCACCATAACCACCGAGCTACATAGGCACATAGCAGAGCCCTTATTTATTTATTTATTTTTTTTGGAGAGACAGAGTCTCACTTTATCACCCTCAGTAGAGTGCTGTGGTGTCACACAGCTCACAGGAACCTCCAACTCCCGGGTTTAGGCGATTCTCTTGCCTCACCCTCCCAAGTAGCTGTGACTACAGGCGCCGGCCACAACACCCAGCTATTTTTTTGTTGCAGTTTGGCTGGGGCCGGGTTTGAACCCGCCACCCTCGGTACATGAAGCCAGTGCCCTACCCATCGCGCCACAGGCGCCACCCTGAGCCCTTATTTTTAATTTTTAACATTATGTATAGGAAGTGGTTCATGTCAGTATCCCTAGATCCTGCATTCAGCCTTTCTGAACCCAGGCGGTGGATGCAGCCATAATCCCCCGCCACCTGCCGTGTACCTGGAGCTTGTCCCCAGTTTTCTGCTCTTGGAAACTGTGCCTCTGTACACAGTCTGGCTGACACTTCTGTGCACAGGGGAAAGACGGTCTCCTGGTGGGTCCCTGGGGGAGGAGTTACGGGATCATTAGGTACACGCAGTTTTGCAGCAGAGATGCCCGAATGTGGGTGTCCGGCACCCAGGAGGGGCGTACTGAGTTCTCCACCCTCTTAGCAGAGTCGGATCCTCTCAGTCTTTCACACGCCGTCCAGTCTGATGAGCGTCTCACTGCTTTATGCGACATTTCTACTTAGTTGACAGTTAAGAACATGGCCTTTGGCGTCCGGGAGAACTGAGGTCCTGGTTCTGTCACTCATGGCTAAAGAAGTTTTGTCATTGTTTTTTCTTTCCAGACATGGGGTCTGCCTGTGTTGTCCAGGCTAGACTCAAACTCCTGGGCTCAGGGATCCTCGCGGCTCAGCCTCCCTGAGCAGCTGGGACCCTGGAAGTTACGAAGTCATTTGACCTCACTGCGCTTAGCTGTCTCTTTAAGTGGGCACAATAATGGCGTCCTCTTAAAGATGCAATAATGTTTCTGGGAGATTGCACATAGGATGCTTTAAGCAATGTCTGGACTATATTAGGGTCTCAATTATTGGCGGCAAGTTGTACTATTATTATTCCAAAAGCATTTCCGGCTTCGCAGCTGTAGAGGGAGAGGGCATGTCAGCTGTGCTCAGGGATTCTGCAGACCCTCTGGTGTAGGGGCTCTTAAGCTAAAGGTAAATCTTACCCATCGATGGGGTGGTCTGAAGAGGAACCAGAGCCGTGCCGGCTAACTGCACTTCACCTGCCGTTAGGCCAGGGCTGCCCTGGAATCCCCCCAGCCCTGTGAGGAAGGCAGTATAATTTGACACACTTGACAAATGAGGAAACTGAGGCACGGAGTGGTCGAGTAACTTCTCCTAAGATCACATCACTGGTAAGAATTTGGGCAGAGCAGTGACAGGAAGCGGGCAGTGAGGCGTAGAGCTCACCTTCTCACCATGTTATATGGAGTTTTCTGGACTGAAGTTGGTATAGCAGGTGTGGGCGATTTGAAAATGACAGTGGGGAGATGAAGTTTGGTTTCTTAGCGTGCACGATGCTCGACCTTTCAGTGGGATGGGTACCTTGGGCTCATTCCACAAGTGAGAAGCGTGAACCCGGAGCTGTCCCCAAGTTTGGCCTGATCCCTGGGATTCCCCTTCACGGGGACAGCAGGGTAGTCGGGGAGAAGGGGACAGAGAGAGAATGAAACCCCGTCCTGCTCAGGAGTGGGGACAGGTCTGGGGGACATGCCATCTCGAGTGGTGTTCTTGCCTTTTGTTTCCTGCAGGGGCGATTTTATGTCACCTCTCTTGGCCTCAGGGTCCTTCTCTGTTAATTGAAGATAAAATGGTTTGAGCTTGCATGACATGGGGGCCACTGGGGACCATGGTGGTGAAATGTAGGGCTGGCACCCAAGAAAACATGCTCTCTTTGCAGGTTTTTTTTTTTTTTTTGAGACAGAGTCTCTGTTGCCCCTGATGGAGTGCTGTGGCGTCAGAATTCACAGTAACCGCAAAGTTTTGGTCTTGAGCAATCCTCTCGCCTCTGTCTCCTGAGTAGCTGAGACTACAGGCGTGTACCACAATGCCTGGCTAGTTTTTTCCATTAGTAGGCTGGTGTCAAACTCCTGAGCTTGGGAAATCCACGTTCCTTGGCTTCCCAGAGTGCCGGGATGACAGGCGTGGCCACAGGCCTGGCTAGTTCTCTTTTTTATCCTTCTATTTTCAGTAGAGACAAGGTCTCACTCTGGCTTCAGGCTGATCTCAAACTCCTGAGCTCAAATAATCCACCTGCCTCGGCCTCCCAGAGCGCTAGGATGCCAGGAGTGAGCCACCGTGCCCGGTCCTCCATAGTCTTTCTGGCTCAGGTTCTCAAGAATACGGAAAGGGCGTGTGTTAGGAGGGAGTTTTGATCATCAGGCTACTGTTCCTCCTCCTGGGGACAATCCTTCAGTCCTTCTGAGGATCTTGCCACCTCCAGCCTCCCTCCATGGGCGTGGAATTCACTCTAACCCCGAATCCAGGTGGGCACAGGACGCAAAGCTTGGTGTTCAGAACATCACATTCCTCTGGCCATAGTCACCGGTTCGAGGATAAGCATGTGGCCCAATCAGAACAGCAGCCAGGGGGGTGTCACGTGCGAGCAGCTGGGATTAATCTCAGCTTTCCCTGGGTGGTCTGGGTCACACTGGTGTGGGGGTGGGGGTTGGGGAGGTGGGGGTGGGGAGGAACAAAGCAGAAACAAGAGGGGAATCTGCTAGCACAGAGGAGGGGGCCACAGCAACTGGGCAGGATTCAACGTTGCCCAACATTTTTTTTTTTTTTTTTTGAGACAGAACCTGAAGCTGTCCCCCTGGGTAGAGTGCTGTGGCATCACAGCTCACAGCAACCTCCAACTCCTGGGCTCAAGCGAGTCTCCTGCCTCAGCCTCCCAAGTAGCTGGGACCACAGGCGCCCGCCACAACGCCTGGCTACTTTTTGGTTGCAGCCATCATTGTTGTTTGGCCGCCCGGGCTGGATTCGAACTCGCCACCTTGGGTGTATGTGGCTGGCACCTTAGCCACTTGAGTCACAGGCGCCGAGCCTACACTTCTTAATAAAGTCTTCCTGCATGATCTGGCTCTTGGTTGGTGGGGAGACAGGCGCTGAGCCGTTGTTGCCCAACATTTTAATAAAACTTAAATCACATTTTATAATTTTATATATTCCCTATAGTTTGAATGATAATGCTTTGATATGTTGGGCTAATAAACTCTATTGCTCTAACTAATTTCACCTATTTCTTCTTGTTTTCTTAAATGTGAGCAGTAGACAATTTAAAAGTACACGGCTGGGCGCGGTGGCTCATGCCTGTAATTCCAGCACTTGGGAGGCCGAGGTGCGTGGATTGCCTGAGCTAGTGAGTTCGGGACCAGCCTGAGCAAGAGCTCAATCTCTAAAAATAGCTGGGTGTTGTGGCGGGCACCTATAGTCCCAGGTACTTGGGAGGCTGAGGCAAGAGAATTCCTTAAACCTAAGAGTTTGAGGTTACTGTGAGCTATGACACCATGGCACTTTACCCAAGGTGACAGAGTGAGACTCTGTCTCAAAAAAAAAAGAAAATTTAAAAATACAGGTGTAGCCCATGTTACAAGCAGTCCCTGAGTTACAAACATCCAACTTAAGTACAGCTCACTCTTGGGAAAGGTGGTTATTACAGTAGGTCCCTGAGTTTCAAACATCTGATGTACAACTTGGAGGCCAGTATAGGTTGCAAGTAAATGTACTTGTTCCAACTTACACACAAATTCAACTTCAAAATAAACCTACAGAACCTGTCTTGTTTGTAACCTGGGGACTGCCTGTATATATTTCTGTTTTAGAGTGGAGGCTCCCCTGGGGTAAGAACTGTGTCTTAAATTGGGGAGGTTGTTTTTTTTTTTTTTTTATAATCCCTCCCTTACCCTGAGTTGAGAGAGTCACAGCTGCAGAGGAATCTGGACGCTGGGACATTCTAGAACAAGCAGTGCATCTATGGCATGAGGAAGGGAACAGCAGTGCTGATGGGATAAGAGGGCGAAGGAGGCTCAGAGGTGGCCAGGAGGAAATCTGATGAGATTAGGTTCTCGGTACTAAAAGAATTCTGTTGGTTAGGCAAAGTTGCTTACACCTGTAATCCTAGTGCTGAGGGAGGCGGAGGTGGAAGGATCACTTGAGCTCAGGAGTCGGAGATCAGCCTGAGCAAAATGATACTCTGTCTCTACTAAAAAATGGATAAATTGGCTCGGCGCCTGTGGCTCAAGTGGCTAAGTCGCCAGCCACATACACCTAAGGTGGCGGGTTCGAATCCAGC
>NW_003852418.1:14453737-14454945 GCF_000181295.1 Otolemur garnettii | reverse complement strand
TCAAAAAAAAAAAAAAAATATATATATATATATATATATACACACACACACACAGACACACCTACATATCCAGCTGTATGTGAGGATGGAACCTATCCAACTCAGGATAGTGGTTATCTCAGGTGAGAACAAGGGAAATATGATCAGAGAGGGAAAGGTTCCTGGAGGGAGGGTCTGTTATTTTAAAAAACAAATTGGATGTAATTACTCATTAGAGAAAAACAGCTGCTTAAAAACATACTCCATTATGAGTACGTCAGATACTGCTGCTGTAATTTTGTTGTTAAAATTCCTTCTAACGCTCTGTCAGCTGTTTTATTTTTTAATAATATGTTTTCTTTTTTTAAAAATATTTATCACGGCCATGCGTGCCCTTGGCTTAGAGACTCAAATCACTCAGGAGTGTCTTAACCTCTATGTTCCTCTACTGCCCGTGGGAAGAAGAAGAGTTACCTCGGGCCACATATTAAATACACAAACACTAAAGAAAGTGGATTAGCCCAAAAGGAAAAGGTCATGGGTGTCCTTGTCATGATACCAACACCACAGATAAGCAGAAAAAGTCCTCCCAGAATTAGCTTGCTGCCCGTGGGTCATAGGTTGGACACCCCTGCTCCACAAGGTTGGTTAACTGTACAAAGCTTTGTCTTTTTCTTTTTTAAAAATGGGAGGTAGAAGGCTGGTGCCTGTGGCTCAGAGGAGTAGGGCGCTGGCCCCATATGCCGGACGTGGCGGATTCAAACCCGGCCCCGGCCAAAAACTGCAAAAAATAAAAAAAAAAAGAGTAGTTAAAATGGAAGGTAGGAATATAGGTATTTGCTGAATTATTTTCAAATATTTTTTATAGATTGAGAGTGTTGGGTGGTGCCTGTGGCTCAAAGGAGTAGGTCACTGAATCCATATGCTGGAGGTGGCGGGTTCAAACCCAGCCCTGGCCAGAAACTGCAAAAAAGAAAAGTGAAGGAGAGTGTTTCATGAAAATATATTCACAAAATTATTGTAAACAAAAGAAAAAACCTCCAAAATAGCTCTGTGTCTACAAATTCAGTGATCTTAAACTCTTCTAAAATTTGAATTCGGCTCAGCGCCTGTGGCTCAAGCGGCTAAGGTGCCAGCCATGTACACCTAAAGTGGCGGGTTCGAATCCCCAGCCCGGGCCCACCAAACAACAATGATGGCTGCAACCAAAAAATGGCCAGGAGTTGTGG
>NW_003852418.1:14452184-14453717 GCF_000181295.1 Otolemur garnettii | reverse complement strand
CTGTGGTCCCAGCTACTTGGGAGGCTGAGGCAGGAGACTCGCTTGAGCCCAGGAGTTGGAGGTTGCTGTGAGCATGATGCCATGGCACTCTACTCAGGGGGATAGCTTGAGGCTCCGTCTCAAAAAAAAAAAAATAAATAAATAAAATTTGAATTCATCCTTCTCATAATACACCAGCTACTTTGCCTTCTTGGAGTCCTTTCTTTCCTCATTTTTCTTCTCCATGTCCCACCATTAGATCCATGTTTTATAGTTCAGAAGTCCTGATGAGCAAGGATTCTAATCTGGGGGTCATACTTAGGTGAATATCATTTTTTTTTTTTTTGAGACAGTCTCACTACCTTACCCTGTCACTCACTGTAGGGCACTGTAGCGTCATAGCTCACAGCAACCTCCAACTCCCAGGCTTAAGTGATTCTCTTGCTTGCGGCCTCCCAAGCAGCAGCCACAATGCCGGGCTATTTTTTGTTGTAGTTGTCATTGTGGTTTTAGCAGGCCGGGGTGGATTAGAACCCACCACCCTTGGTATACGTGGCTGGCGCCATAACCACTGGGCTATGAGTGCCGAGCCTTAGGTGAATATTCTTTATCTCCATTTGTAGTAGTGGTGGTAGGATAGTTTGCAAAGTATTTGGAGATGGGTAGTTCAATCTTATAATTACAGAGTGGACGACAGCCAGAGACTCCCTGCCCCTTACGTATCTAGGTAAAAATGCCTTCAAGTCCCCATTCCCCAATCTGATGCGATTCCAAAGCTGTCCTAAAGACTTTGCTAATTCCTTCCGGGGTTTGGGGAGTTTAGGGCTGGATTCTTTCTCCAGGGCTCTGGTTTCTGAGTGGGCTACGTCTTTCTCCACCCTACCTCCCTGAAACTCCGCCTTTCTTTCATTTTAAACCACAAAAATCCACTCAGACCCATCATTTAAAAGGCACTGAGGACACAGAAGAGGGTTTTACAAAGCGACATGCAAATATACTTTAAAGGGATCAGTTGGCACCGCCCTGCTTAAAATCTGTAGGGCCTACTGCTGGTAGGTGCTTGTTTAGTTTCGTTCTTCTTTATTTTGGTATCACAATTTATACATTCTTTGGGGGAAACAGCTTAGCCTTCTCTCAGGCTTTTGAAAGCTCCAGGGAGATAGGAGTAAATAGTGGTAGTATTTCATTGAATTTCTTTTTTTCATTATTTGGCCTCCTTAGGTTCTAGAATATTATTCCATTTTATGAAAAAGGAGAGAGTTGCTGCTGGAGAGTTGGATGTGCTGAATCAGGCAACACCGCAGCTGAGCACATCATCGGGAATGTGAACGTGGGTCTAACACCAAAGCTTGCATTCATAACTCTGTAAGAACGTAATCGTAATAACCATGTACCATCGCCTCCTGGATTATATCTCCCTTCCAGACCTCTGCACTGAACTCCAGATTTGTCTATTCAAATGCTTATTCAATATCTCCACTTGAATGTCTAGTAGGCATCTGTGATTTTTTTTTTTTAAAGGTCACAGATTCTTTTTTTTTTTTTGAGACAGAG
>NW_003852418.1:14439034-14452055 GCF_000181295.1 Otolemur garnettii | reverse complement strand
GTAGCTGGGACCACAGGCGCCCGCCGCAACGCCTGGCTATTTTTTGGTTGCAGCCATCATTGTTGTTTGGTGGCCCAGGCAGGGTTCGAACCCACCACCTTAGGTGTATGTGGCTGGTGCCTTAGTCACTTGAGCCACAGGCACTGAGCCAAGGTCACAGATTCTTTACGGCAACTTCCTTCAAGGAATAGAGAGCTTAATTTCCATCTTCTTGAGTGTGGGTTGAATTGGGCTGTGTCTTTCTAACCAACAGAATGTTATAGAAATGGCAGCACGTGGTTTCTGAGATTAGATATTTAAGGATGTTGTGGCTTCTCCCTTTTTTCCCGTGGAGGAGTCACTCGGGGAAGCTGGCTGCCATGATGGATGGATGCTCAGAAAGCCCCATGAGAAGATCCAGGTAGTGAGGGGCCGAGGCCTTCTGCCAACACTGAGCAAGAAACTGAAGTCTTCGGCCAAGAGCCACGTTGGGGAACCTTCTCAGCTTCAGTCAAGCCTTCAGAAGACTGCAGCCTTAGCTGACAAGGATTTTTATTTTTTTTGAGACAGAGTCTCAGTATGTTGCCCTGGGTAGAGTGCTGTGGCGTCACAGCTCACAGCAACCTCAGACTCTTGGACTTAAGCAATTATCTTTCTTCATCCTCCCAAGTAGCTGGGATGACAGGCGCCCGCCACAATGCCTGGCTATTTTTTGGTTGTAGTTGTCATTGTTGGGCCAGGTTCAAACCCGCCAGCTCCGGTGTATGTGGCCGGTGCCCTGCTGACTGAGCCATAGGCACCACCAATGGACAAACATCTTAACTTCAACCTGAGGAAAGACCCTGAGCCAGGACCCCTCAGCTCAGCTGTTCTTAATTTCTCAACTCACAGGCACTGTGACGTAATGAATATTTGTTATTTTGAGCTACTAAGTTTGGGGGAAAATTTATTATACAGCAATAATTAATACAGTATCTCCAACAAGACATGTCAAAAGCTGAACAAATCCAGCCTCATTTTGCAAACAATCTTCTCTATTAGGAAAATGGCAATGTCATGTTTCTTGTCACTTGGAGTGAAACCTTGAAGTCATCCTCAGAGCCTGTCTTACAACAGAAACCCACTTGAGAGCAATTCCCATTGTTCTAACTTTATTTTTTATTTTTATTTTTTAAATTTTTTTAGACAGAGCCTTAAGCTGTCCCCCTGGGTAGAGTGCCATGGCATCACAGCTCATAGCAACCTCCAACTGCTGGGCTCAAGCGGGTCTCCTGCCTTAGCCTCCCAAGTAGCTGGGACCACAGGCAACAGGCGCCCACCACAATGCCTGGCTATTTTTTGGTTGCAGCCGTCATTGTTGTTTGGTGGGCCCAGGCTGGATTCGAACCCACCACCTTAGGTGTATGTGGCTGGCACCTTAGCCACTTGAGCCACAGGTGCTGAGCCCATTGTTCTAACTTTAAAATGTATCTCAAATCCAATCGTGTCTTTCTACATCCTCAGTTCTCACCTGGGTCCACCCCCAACGTTTCACATGCACCAGGTTGGTTGCGAGAGCCAACTCCAGTATCCTCCCTTATGTCGGCACTCCACTGAGTGAACGCTAAGTATAGCAGTGAGAGGCAGCCTTTAAAACTATGAGCCAGGACACATCAGGCCACCCCTGATCACTCTGCCTCCTGGACTGTGCATGGCTTTGTTGCTTGAGTTCCTTCAGATCTTTGTCCAAATGTCACTTTCTTAGAGGGGACCTTTCTACCCCCTGAAGATTCTCTATAGTGCATATTTTACTTATTTATTATGTTTGCTCATTTTATCTCTCCTCTCTAGAAAGATGGCCCCTTAAACAGAGGGACTCTGTGGTCTAGTTTGCTTACTACTGTGCCCCCAGCACCTAGAAGGACTCTTGGCACATGGTAGGAGCCCTATAAATATTTATGGAATAAACACATTGTTATTTTTTTCTTTCCTCCTTTCTTTTCTTTTCCTTTTCTTCTTCTTCTTCTTCTTTTTTTTTTTAGATAGGATCTTAGCCTGTTACTTGGGCTGGAGTGCAGTGGCATCATCACAGCTCACAGCAACCACAAACTTCTGTGCTCAATTGATCCTCCTGCCTTAGCCTCCTATGTAGGTGGGCCACCACACCAGGCTAATTTTTTAATTTTTTGTAGAGATGGGATCTCACTGTGTTGCCCAGTCTGGTCTCAAACTCCTGGGCTCAAGTGATTCCTCTGCCTTAGCATCTCAAAGTACTGGGATTATGGGCCTGAGCCATCACGCTTGGCTTCTTGTTTTCCTGAGAGCTGGGGTGCTTTGGCACATACCAGAGCTACCCAAGAAGCTAGTTAAAAATAGGAATACTGGCTTGGTGCCTGTGGCTCAAGCAGCTAAGGCGCCAGCCACCAGCCTGAGCTGGTGGGTTCGAATCTAGTCCGGGCCCACCAAACAACAATGACGGCTGCAACCAAAAAATAGCTGGGTTTTGTGTCAGGCACCTGTAGTCCTAGCTACTTGGGAGGCTGAGGCAAGAGAATCCTTTAAGCCCAGGAGTTGGAGGTTGCCATGAGCTGTGATGCCACTGCACTCTACCCAGGGCAACAGCTTGAAGCTCTGTCTCAAAAAAAAAAAAAAATAGGACTACCCAGGGAGCCCAGCAAAGTCCTACACACCCAGTTAAAGTCTGATGAAAACTAAGTGATTGTTAGTTTGAAAATCTCTATTGTGTTTATTTCCTAATCCTTCAGCAAAATTTGCTATTTCTGCTTTAGCAGAGGCAAGGAAAATAGTAAAATATATTGAAATTGGTTAGTATTAAAAAAACCTCCTTTGCAGTTAGGGCAGTAAATTATAGACATAGGATCCAATATGGGCCATAAATTGAATATTTTAGTGTGAGCAGAGTTGTATCGAGTGTTCCTTTGGGGATTAGAGTTTATTTCCTAAGCTTTTGTTCACTACATCATGAGTCTTTTCAATAAAACGATTTCCCTGCCTGACAGCTAGACAAGACTTTCAGTGATGCAGGAGGATTTGATCGGGTGTGGTTAACTCAGAAAATTGTTCTCTGAAGATACTTTATGACCAAATATTTACTAATGTCCCCTAGCAGCCCTTGGTTAATTTTGGAATACCTAACAAAGCAAATAAATGTGAGAAAACTAGGACACGAACACACTCTCCCACACCCACCGTTTTAGCTCTGCTATAAGTAGATAAAAATGTAGCTAAAATAGGAAGCTTGATGTTATCGTGACCTTAATATTAAAAGTTCTTGGGAAGATGAAAGGAATTAGGACTGGTGGGCACCTCAGAGAGAGATTTAAATCTGTCCATCTATCCATCTAATTGGAGCAGGTGGGCATTTGGTTGACAAAAATGAGGATTCAAGGTTGTTTTTTTTTAAGACAGAGCCTCAAGCTGGGTAGAGTGCTGTGACATCACAGCTCACAGCAACCTCCAACTCCTGGGCTCAAGCAAGTCTCCTGCCTCCACGTCCCAAGTAGCTCAGACTATGGGTGCCCACCACAATGCCCGGCTATTTTTTGGTTGCAGCCATCATTGTTGTTTGGCGGGCCAGGCTGGATTCAAACCTGCCAGCTCAGGTGTATACAGCTGGTGCTTTAGCCGCTTGAGCCACAGGCGCCGAGCTGACTTTCTCAGTTTGGAAATGGTACCAGCTTATTTTTTTTTTTTTTTTTTTTGAGACAGAGCCTCAAGCTGTCCCCCTGGGTAGAGTGCCATGGCATTACAGCTCACAGCAACCTCCAACTCCTGGGCTCAAGCGAGTCTCCTGCCTCCGCCTCCCAAGTAGCTGGGACCACAGGCGCCCGCCACAACGCCCGGCTATTTTTTTTGGTTGCAGCCGTCATTGTTGTTTGGCGGTCCGGGCTGGGGATTCAAACCCGCCACCTTAGGTGTACGTGGCTGGCGCCTTAGCCGGTTGAGCTATAGGCGCCGAGTCGGTACCAGCTTATTGACAAACTGTAGGCCTAGCTCGCCTGCCCACCCCTTGACACAGTCTGGGAGAGTGTGATTGAGCCTTAGGATGGTCCCATTGACCCCACCTCCTGACCATACGATGTCCTCATGTGATCCTGGGAGTGTGAACTGGACACATCGCCACACTATGAAGGGATAGAATGAGGCCCAAGGGACTGGAATGAGGGGACACTACTTTCATGACAGGCTTACAAAACACCTTGGCTTCCATCTTGTGGCATCTCTTGCTTGCTGGTTGCTTGCTGTGAGGAAGCAGCTACCGCCTGGGAGCCCCCCTCAGGAGAATCCCATGTGGCAAGGAAGTGGGGGAAGTTTTCAGCCAACAGCCGAGGAGGAACCCAATCCCTCCACAACCGCTGATTTTGCCTGTGTTGCGATTCTGCCCCACCTGAACCCTGACATGACCTTAGCCTTGGTCACATCCTCCCCTGCAGCCCATGCCAGAGGCACCCAGCTAAGCCGCGCCTGGATTCCTGAGCCACAGAAACCGTGCCAGAACACATCAGGGCTCATCCTGATGACTCCATCTTAACTTGATTCCATCTGCAAAGATGCCTTCCAAACAAGATCACATGTGTGAGGACTAGAGGTTAGGACTTTGACAGTACCTTTTTTTTGGGGGGGACACAATTCACCCTATAATGAGCATCAAGTGACAGCTAATACCATCATGTATTGATTAACGATGGGCTTGTGTTATGAGAAACGTGTTGTTAGGCGATTTTGTTCTTGTGTGAACATCACAGAGCCCGCTTACACAGACCTCCTGCACACCTGGGCTGCATGGTCTAGCCTATTGCTCATAGGCTACAGGCCCGTAGAGCATATTACTGTACTGGATACCGTAGGCAGCTGTCGCAGAATGGTGTTTGTGTATCTATGTCTAAATATAGAAAAGGTGCAATAAAAATACTAGCACAGCAGCTCCCTTGCTGTGGCGATCTATTGAAACTCAGTCCTTGGCTTGGCCCCTTGGCTCAAGTAGCTAAGGCGCCAGCCACATACACCTAAGGTGGCGGGTTCGAATCCAGCCCAGACCCTCCAAACAACAATGATGGCTGCAACCAAAAAAAACCAGCCAGATGCTGTGGCAGGCGCCTGTGGTCCCAGCTACTTGGGAGGCTGAGGCAGGAGACTCACTTGAGCCCAGGAGTTGGAGGTTGCTGTGAGCTGTGATACCATGGCACTCTACCCAGGGGAATAGCTTGAGGCTCTGTCTCAAAAAAAAAAAAAAAAAAAGGAAAGAAAGAAAATAAAAAAAAAAGAAACTCAGTCCTTGACACAGGGTTTGTTAAAAAAAAAAAAAATGGTGGTGCCTGTGGCTCAGTGAGTAGGGTGCTGGCCCCATATTCCGAGGGTGGCGAGTTCGGACTCAGCCCTGGCCAAACTGCAACAAAAAGACAGCTGGGTATTGTGGCAGGTGCCTGTAGTCCTAGCTACTTGGGAAGCTGAGGCAAGAGAATCGCCTAAGCCCAGGAGTTGGAGGTTCCTGTGAGCTGGGACACCGCAGCACTCTACTGAGGGTGACAAAGTGAGACTCTGTTTCTAAAAAAAAGACAAAATTATAATCTTATGAGACCACCATCACACATGTGGTTCATTACTGACCAGGACATTGTTCCGTGGAACATCACTGTAGAGAGAGGAACTCCTCCAAAGAATCGCGGGCACTTAGAAGAAGGAGGAAAATGAATGTTAGGCCATCACAAAAAGACCCCAAAGTTTGGTACACATTGCTGTCTTCACCTGTTTGGGGGTGCTGCAACAGAATACTTGCTCCACTCCAACCTTTAGAAATCCTCTTTTTCTGAACAATCAGATCTTTTACTTCTAGCATTTTCTATGTGGAAATAAAGACCTATTCATTTCTTCCTGGGGAAAAGAAACACCGAGGCCCAAGCTGCTTTCAGAGGGTGAGGGACCTGGTAGTGCGTCTCCTATTTTTTTATATTGCAGGTTGAGCAAGACAAATTAATATTTCAATAAACAATTTTTCCACCAATTCATTTGTTCCTCAGATATATTTGTTGCCATATTTCAAAACTCTTTTCCTTACATTATCTTCATTTATTCAACAAATAGAGGGAGTGGTTTACTCTGTCAGGCCCTTCAGGGATTCATTGGTGAACCGGCAGACAAGGGGTCTCTTGTAGTGGAATTTATAGTTGAGTGGGGAAGGCAGAATGGAGCAGACTGTCAACAAATAATTATCACCTTCCAGATTGGTGCTACTAGGGACAACAGAGGTGCTGTGGGGAGGCACGTCCAGGAGGCCCTCACTGCTGGGCGTGCGGGTTTGTATGGGGGAGAAACGAATACGGTTCATATGAGCTGAGTCTGAAGGATGGGTGGGAGACGGGACCAGGAGATGAAGGGTGAGATGAGAAACATCTTTTCTGAGCTCTCAGACTGAGCCTCTGTTCATTTACTCATTCATTTATTAATTCACTCAACCCTCATTAGTTCATTTATGCGACCATTACTTCCTGCTCGTCTGATATGTGGCAGGCACCGTCCCCGACCTCACAGAGACAAGCGTCCTATAAACCATGATTCTCAGAATCAACACTGTTGACATTTTAGGTGGAAGAATTCTCTGTTGTGGGGCTGTCCTGGGCATCGCAGCCTCTCCAGCGTCCATCCATCAGAGGCCAGTAGCAAGGACACCCCCCCCCCAACCATTTCTGACAACCAAAATTATCTCTGACGTTGTCCATGGGTGGACAGAATGGTCCAGTTGAAAACCAGTTCTGTAGAAAAAAAGTCTTTCGTAACATAAAAAAAAGAAAACCACTTATGTAAACAAATAACTTTATTTTTGAAAATAGCATTTATTTATTTATTTATTTTTGAGAGCGTCTCACTCTGTTGCCCTGGGTAGAGTGCTGTGGTGTCACAGCTCACAGCAACCTCAAACTCTTGGGCTCGAGCAATCCTCTTGCTTCAGCCTCCTGAGTAGCTGGGATTATAGGTGCCTGCCACAATGCTCAGCTAGTTTTTCTACTTTTAGGAGAGATGGGGTCTTGCTGTAGTTCAGGCTGTTCTTGAATTCCTGAGCTCAAGCAATCCACGGGCCTTGGTCTCCCAGAGTGCTGGGAGTGATCTGACCCAAGAGAAGGATGTGGTTGTCACAATGGAGAACAGGAGAGGTTTTTTTTTTTTTTTTTGAGACAGAGCCTCAAGCTGTCGCCCTGGGTAGAGTGCTGTGGCATCACAGTTCATAGCAACCTCCAACTCCTGGGCTCAAGAGACTCTCCTGCCTCTGCCTCCCAAGTAGCTGGGACCACACGTGCTCACCACAACGCCTGGCTACTTTTTGGTTGCAGCCGTCATTGTTGTTTGGCAGGCTTGGGCTGGTTTCAAACCTGCCAGCTCAGGTGTATGCAGCTGGCGCCTTAGCCACTTGAGCCACAGGTGCTGAGCCAACGTCAGAGGTTTTATGCAAAGCTTTTTAAATGCTTCTCTGTCCTTGGCATATTCTGCCGACCTCCATCTTAGTGCTTAACGGGAGGATGGTAAGTGATTAAACTGAAATAAGCGGTAGATAGTTGAGCGCCTCAAGGACAGAAATCAAGCCATAATCATCTTTGTGACCCTAAAAGTTGTCACAGGATCTAATATTTATTAGGGGCTGAATGGAACTCCTCAGAGCCCAGACTGGTTGGAATCTCACGATCTTGAGCCTTGGTCTGGGCAGTCACTCTTGCAGAAGCCCTGCCTGTGGCCAGCCCCTGCTGTGAGCATGTGGACAAGCTCTCCAACAACACCGGCAAACTGACACAAATGGTCCCCGCGTGTTTTGTGACCATGGGCAGCTTTCTGCCCCTCTCTAAGGCTCAGATTTCTCACCTATAAAATGGGGACAGTGATCTCAACCTTGTTGCTGTGAAGATTAAATGAGAGGTTTTAAGCAAAGTTATTGGCAGTCTAGAAAGAAATATTTAAACTATTGTTCCCAATGGTCTCTAATGAGGGATGACCAAGAGAGCCAGGGTGGTGGGTGGGTAGAAAAACATCAAAATTACGTACGAATACATATAGTCATACAAAATGCCTTAAACATTTTGGGATATGTTTTATAATATGCACAATAAATTAGTACAATAAAATACGTATATCATTTGTACATCAGTCAGGGATGATCCATTGAAGGTTATAGGTGTGTGTACCAGCATCAGTAGTAGTTTAGAGACCACGGTTTAGACCAGTGGTGCTTCCTTTACCAGACTTCACCTGGGTCCTTAACCATACTATCTCCCTGGTGGTGCCTCTCAAATATTCTGATTATTTAAATCCAGGATGGGACTCAGGGACCTGCATTTAACAGCAGCTCTAAATCATTCCCATGTGTAATTATGTAACTGTACCAGACCAATCTGGTTCAACTTTTATGGTAGGAAGTTGTGAGCTGTTTTTTAGTTGCCACAGACCCCCAGATGAAGGTCACGGAACCCAAGCACATGCAGATGAATCAGGTGTACAGCCGCAGGTGGAACCTAAGTGCGCAGGCTGAAGAACTTCCTAGGGGATTGAAAAAGAGTATACACCACCTGGCAGAATCCAGGCTCCAATCAGAGCCATCCCTCGTGCCTCCGAGTGGCAGGATCCAGTCAAATCATTTCACCTGACATGGCCTCATTGCAAAAGCCAATCAGATCATGCCTCATATACCTTATGCTTATAAAACCTATTCCAGCCCCCAGCTTCGGGAGACACAACTGAGTGTTTCCGCTTGTCTCTTTGCTAGTTGACTGGCAATGAAGCTTTTCTTTTTCTCAAAAGCCAGTGCTGTGTGGTACTGGCTGCTACTTGCATTGGACAGCGAACCCATTACTGGATAGCACCTATGTGGAGACCAGTGTGTCTCAAAATTTAATGTGCATAGTTACCCATGGATCTTATTAAAATGCAGATTATGCTCAGTGGCTGGAGTAAGTTTCAAGATTCTGCATTTCTTTAAAAACATTTGTTTTAAAGTCAACTTTTTGATGCATGATTAGATGTACATATTTTGGGGGGTATTTTGATACATCCTTATAAAGATCAAATCAGGGTAATTGGGCTATCCACCCCCTTAAATACTTATCGTCTTTCTATGCTGTGAAATTTCAATTATTCTTTTCTAGCTATTTTGAAATGCACAATAGAATATTGTTAACTATGGTCACCATACTGTTTATTGAACATTAGATCTTATTTCTGCTATTTATTTGTACCCATTAATCAACCTCCCAAAATTTTGCATTTCTGACAAGCTCCTCCTGGTTGACGTGGAAACTGCTGGTCAGAGGCCCACACCTGGAATAGCAAAGGTTCAGACCTGGCACTGCAAGTGTGGACTTCAGATCAGCAGTGGGACCTGGGAGCTGTGTGGACATGCCGATTCTCAGGCCCCTCTTTAAATCTTCTGCATCCTGGGACCAGGGCCAGCCACTGCCTCAAGCCCTACAGGTGATTCTGATGCGTGCTCGAATTTGAGAAGCTGGGGTTTATGAGTGAGCTCCTGCCAAAGGCCCCTCTTACAGCTTCCTCGGGTATCTTCATGGAACAGCCAGCTGCTAGCCCTTCTCGTTCCACAGAGGTGGGTCTTATGCAACCCTGGAGCCCCCTCCAACACAGGGCCTGCCTCCACAACCCTCTCCCTGCGCTCCCAGGCACGACAGGCAGGCATCGCTCAGCTGAGATGACAGGGGGTTCCTGTTGAGAGGCTGACAGGCCCTCTCATCACGGCGTGATTGGCAGCACCCTAATCAGCAGGAAGAGAATGGCGCGCCTCTAGAATGATGTTTGCTCTGTAAATATTTGACATTATCTACCCTGAAAACCTGAAAGAGAACTTCATTTGTCTTTCTTTTTCTGGGAATACAGAAAGTCACAGAACACCCATAAGTATAATTAGTCTGACAAGGGAGTTTCTGATTGGGGCTGGGGACCTAAGCGGTGGGAACAATTGTAGTTGTCTTTGTCTCTTGGTAGATGAGGTTTGCTCACCTGTGGCCATGGGAATCTCGGCTGCCTAAGCAAAAACACTGTGCAGGCCGTCATCCGGGCAAGGTGCAGTTTCTCACGGGAGGGCTGGGGCAGGGCCTGGGACTCTGCATTACTAGCAAGTTGTTGCTACTGTTTCTCCTGCTTTGAGGACCACACGCTGAGGATGAGTCCTGTAGGCCCTTCCTAATATCTGGAGGTGACTTTCAGAGCCATTTAGGGCAGGCCTTTTTGGTGTGAGACAGTCTTTTTTTTTTTTTTTTTTGAGACAGAGCCTCAAGCTGTCCCCCTGGGTAGAGTGCCATGGCATTACAGCTCACAGCAACCTCCAACTCCTGGGCTCAAGCGAGTCTCCTGCCTCCGCCTCCCAAGTAGCTGGGACCACAGGCGCCCGCCACAACGCCCGGCTATTTGGCTATTTTTTGGTTGCAGCCGTCATTGTTGTTTGGCGGGTCCGGGCTGGGGATCCGAACCCGCCACCTTAGGTGTACGTGGCTGGAGCCTTAGCTGGTTGAGCTATAGGAGCCGAGCCGAGACAGTCTTAGGTTTGAATCTTTGCTTTATGAATTACTAGCTATGTGACTTTGGGCAGGTTAGCTCACCTCTCTGAGCCTATACCATGGGGTTAATGAGAACACCTGGTTACTAAACCTTTTTTTTTGAGACACTATGTTGCCCTCAGTAGAGTGCTTTGGCATTACAGCTCACAGCAACCTGAAACTCTTAGGCTTAAGAGATTCTCTTGCCTCAGCCTTGTCTATGGTCACCCACCACAACACCCGGCTATTTTTTGTTGTTGTTGCAGTTGTTTAGCTGGCCTGGGCTGGGTTCGAACCCAGCTGGAATCACAGGTGCCTGCCACAGTGCCCGGCTATTTTTTGGTTGCAGCCATCATTATTGTTTTGGTGGGCCTGGGCTGGATTCGAAACCACCACCTTAGGTGTATGTGGCTGGCGCCTTAGCCACTAGAGCCACAGGCGCCAAGCCAGAACTTTTTAAACAAAATTGAATATGGTGTATTGAAAAAGGGATACCATTTTTTATTATCCAGGTAATATATGCTTATCATAGAAGACTTTGTAAGTTATTCATACAGAAGAATATAAAAATAAACATTAATCGTAATTCTACCACCAATAATATTTTGGTGTACTTTCCCCCCACTTAGTTATATTGTTTATATTCCTTTTCTATTTTCATTTTCTCAACTTTTTTCTTCTTTTTTTTGGAGACAGAGCCTCAAGCTGTCCCCCTGGGTAGAGTGCTGTGGCATCACAGCTCACAGCAACCTCCAAATCTTGGGCTCAAGTGATTCTCTTGCCTCAGCCTCCCAAGTAACTGGGACCACAGGCGCCTGCCACAATCCCCAGCTATTTTTTGGTTGTAGTTGTCATTGTTGTTTGGTGGGCCCAGGTTGGATTTGAACCCGCTAGTTCTGGTGTATGTGGCTGGCACCTTAGCTGCTTGAGCTACAGGCGCTGAGCCCATTTTTCTCAACTTTTAAAAAATAAAAACACTGTGACTATTTTTGAAGCACATGAATTTTCAAGATTATGTACTATTCTGTCACATAGATGTACCATAATTTATTTAATCAATCTCCTATTTCAGAGCCCTGAGCTTCCAATTTTTCACAATTATAACCAATGTTATGATTGAACATTCTTATTAAATAAATCTTAGTGCACACTTTCAATTATTTTCCGAGCAAAACTCTCTAGAAGAGTAATTAATGAAAGGCCATATACATTTTAAAGAAATAGATCAATACTGTTTAATCATTTTCCAGAAAGTTCCTATCTATTTTTGCTCCCAGAGGCGATGTTTCTTTTTTAAGCCATCTCCAACAACGGGAACATTTTATTATTGTCAATGTGATAGGTGAAAATTATTTCTCTTGTTTTATTCTACATCTCTTTGGTTATTACTGTCTCTTGACTGTCTTAAATGTTCTTTAACCATTTGAATTTATTTGTATGACGCTGGTTTATGAATTTTGCCAAAAGTTTTCTATTTGGGTGTTTATTCATTGCTCTTAGAGAGCGATAACACTCTTCATATCATTAATTGCATCAGTCGTTATTAATGATACGATAACATAAATAATTTCCCCCCCGTTTGTGACTATTCGTTGATTTACAGCGTTTTTATTTATTGTATGTGCTTGTTTTGATTTGGAGGTAGAGTGTTTAAGACTTTGGGTCTCAGCACCTGTGGCTCAAGTGGCTAAGGCGCCAGCCACATACACCTCAGGTGGTGAGTTCAAATCCAGCCCGGGCCCGCCAAACAACAATGATGACTGCAACCAAAAAATAACCGGGCGTTGTGGCGGGTGCCTGTGTTCCCAGCTACTTGGGAAGCAGAGACAGGAGACTCGCTTGAGCCCAGAAGTTGGAAGTTGCTGTGAGCTGTGATGTCACAGCACTCTACCCAGGGGGATAGCTTGAGGCTCTGTCTCAAAAAAAAAAAAAAAAAAAAAAGACTTTCGGGCCTAGGAATGACTTCCCTGCCTGATATCAGCCATCAACTTACATTTTCCTCTAATTTTAAGATTTTGTTTTCTAGATGTAATTTATTTTTTTTAGACAGAGCCTCAAGCTGTTGCCCTGGGTAGGGCGCTGTGGCATCACAGCTCACAGCAACCTCCAACTCCTGGGCTTAAGCGAGTCTCCTGCCTCCACCTCCCAAGTAGCTGGGACCACAGGCGCCTGCCACAACACCCGGCTATTTTTTAGTTGCAGCCATCAGTGTTGTTTTTGGTGGGCCCTGGCTGGATTCGAACCCACCACCTTAGGTGTATGTGGCTGGCTCCTTAGCCACTTGAGCCACAGGCGCTGAGCCTTTGAATGCTATTTTTAAGTGGCATGATAATTGTACATATTTGAGGGGTACAGTGTGATATTTTAATACGTGTATGGCTTGTATAAGGATCAAATTAGGGTAATTAGCACGTCTATGGCCACAAACATTATCTTTTTTATTGGATATTAATGTACATTTTCTCCATAAATCTAAAATTCACTGTTGTAACATAATATATGTTTTTTTTTTTTTT
>NW_003852418.1:14401970-14438537 GCF_000181295.1 Otolemur garnettii | reverse complement strand
CAAAAAAAAAAAAAAAAAAATTACTAAGGCTTGACTCCGTGCGGGTAGCACAGTGGTTTTGGCGCCAGCCACATATACCGAGGCTGGTGGGTTCGAACCCGGCTGGGGCCAGCTGAGCAACAATGACAACTGCAACAAAAAATAGCTAGGCGTTGTGGTGGGTGCCTGTAGTCCTACTTACTCAGGAGGATGAGGCAAGAGAATCGCCTAAGCCCAGGAGTTGGAGGTTGCTGTGAGCTGTGACGCCACAGCACTCTACCCAGGGTGATAAAGTGAGACTCTGTCCCTAAATAAAACCAACAACAACAACAACAACAAAAAGAATAATATGCTCCACTGTGTGTTCCTAGATTCAATTGATTATGGTCCTGATCCTATGACATCATGGGAAACGCTTCTGGGAGGGGGATGAGAGAGGCAGATCCGGGCAGTGGGCAGGTGGAGTTGGGCAGGGAGCTCTGCGGAGTGACGGGGCAGTGCCCAGCCCTCTGGGAGAGCAGTTTTCAGCCTTGACTTACTTACATATTTGTGGGACAGCTGCTCTGTGCCAGGTGTCATGCTTCTTATGGACACACGCAAACAAGACCCACGATGTCTGCTCTGCATGGTGACCTGTGAGGGAAACTGACCACACATAAAGAACGTGACAACCAAGCTCATTTCCATCTGGGTCTGTGGGATACCAATGGGCTACTCTAGATGGGGTAAAAAGCACTTTGCTGAGGAAGTGACCCCAGGGCTGAGCTGTGGGACACATGAAGGGGCCTGGCTTGATGACCAGTTTGCTGCCAGAGAGACCAGCATTGCTGTCCAGGGACTGTCGCAGAGCCGCAGGGCTGAAGCTTCGTGCACAGGGCAGACGAGCTCAAGGAAACAGGCAGGGCACAGACCAGGCAGGTCCCCACACCTCCTGGGAAGAGTTTGGATTTTGTAAGTGAGATGGGCGCTCTAGGAGTCCTGCCCGTGTTCCAATTTCTACTTCAAGCTTCAGCCACCTGTCACGCTATGCCCTGTGGGGTTTTCTGGCCACTGAAACCCACTTCTCCCAACCTTTGGGCAGGTTGGAAGCACTGGGAAATTAATGCACCCCCACCCCAGCTTGCAGCAGCCTTCAGCTGATAACTGAGCAGAGGTGGTGTATGGAGACCCCAGCTACCTCCGTCCCCATCCTGCATGTCCCACGCTATCTCCCAGAGTCCCCCCTCCCCCCCAGTGGGATTGGGCTCACTGCCCACTCCTTTCTTGGTTTCCTGGATTCACCTTCTTTATGAACTGCTTGTGCTCACAGCACAACCTCAGCTCAGGGCCTGTTTCCACAGGAAATGTGAGTGTTGGAGAATCTTGAGCCAGTGTTAGGGAACTATGGTCTGTGAGAAGAATCTGGTCTGTTTTTTGTTTTTATAAATAAAGTTTTATTACAACACAGCTATGTCTGTTTGTTTATCATTTTCTGTTGTTTTTCTTTTCCTTAAGACAGAACTTCACTTGTTGCCCTGGGTAGAGTGCTGTGGTGTCAGCCTATCTCACAGCAGCCTCAAACTCCTGGGCTCAAGTCATCCTCCTCCCTTAGCCTTCTGAGTAGCTGGGACTTGAGAGCTTATTTTTTCTATTTTTAGTAGAGACAGGGTCTTAGTCTTGCTCAGACTGGTCTCAAACTCCTGAGCTTAAGTGATCCTCTCACCTCAGTCTTCCAGAGTTCTGGGATTAGAGGTAAGAGCCCCTGTGCCTGGCCACGTTTAGTATTTTCTATGGAGGTGGGAGCCACTGTGCCTGGCCACGGTTATTATTTTCTGTGGAGGTGGGAGCCCCTGTGCCTGGCCATGTTTAGTATTTTCTATGGAGGCAGGAGCCACTGTGCCTGGCCACGGTTAGTATTTTCTATGGAGGTGGGAGCCCCTGTGCCTGGCCACGGTTAGTATTTTCTATGGAGGCGCAAGTCCCTGTGCCTGGCCACGTTTAGTATTTTCTATGGAGGTGGGAGCCCCTGTGCCTGGCCACGGTTAGTATTTTCTGTGGAGGCGGGAGCCCCTGCGCCTGGCCACGGTTAGTATTTCCCGTGACTGCTTTTGCACTGCAGTGGCAGACTTGAGTTGTTGGGTCAGGGCTGTTCCACGAAGATGAACCTATTTGCTGTCTAAGCCTTCACAGAAAAAATGTGTCGACCCTTGGCAGAGTGAAACAAAATACCATGATTTGATTTACTTCCCTGTGCAGAGAATGGGTTTGGGGTTGGAAGGCTTATGGGTGACAGGCGGGAGAACATTTGGGAGACCCTCCAAAGGTCAAGGACATACAGCAAGTGAACAAGCTGGAGCGGCACCGTGAAGCTGGAAAGCACGGCCCTGGAGGTGGGGACTGGATTGAAGGGATTGAAGGGGGGGAAAGAGGTTGAATGGCAGGATCTCGGGTACTTTTGGTTCCCCCCTGCTCCTTTGAGAAATTAGCTCCAGTGATGGCTCCGGTCTTACCTCCAGGGGTGACTTCCCAGGCTGGGGAGGGACCACCTCGGTGCTCCTATGGTGCCTATTCTCGTCTTTTCCCTATTTTCTCTCCTTTCTGTGATCCTGCTTTTTTTTTTTTGGCCAGGGCCAGGTTTGAACCCGCCATCTCCGGCATATGGGGCTGACCCCTTACTTCTTGAGCCACAGGCACCGCCCCTGATCCTGCTTTTGGTCACAGAGACAACCCATGCCAGAGCCTGGATTTTAACCCAGGTTGACTCTCCATCCTGTTCTCATCACCATATCCACATTGATTTATCCATGTCGCCTTCAGACTTGAGCATGGAGTGGGTGAAGGCACTTTGGTTTGGTCCAAACTGCTCATCCCAGCACTCGGCCCAGATTGCCTCCCTCGGTCCTGCCCTGGCTTGCTTTTTCCAACATGGAAGCTCCCATTTCCCGGCCTGGACAGGGGTCCAGGGCTGGGCACGGGTTTACTATTACAGGTGATAGTAAGGTCAACGTAATTTGATGAGTCCAGATCTCCAGCAGCCACACGACATGGGGGCCATGAGCTGGCTGCACACAGATAGCAAATCATTTCTGGTGGGGCATCAGCGTCTGCTTGGGCAGCTTGCGTGTAAAACATGGTCCAATTCTCCCAGGACATTAAAGGAAATGGAAGGGAGGACACAGGGAAACTGAGTGTTAAGCAGGGCCTTGGCTCTGGGCTGGAGAAGGCCAGGCCGTCTCAATCACGGCTGCCCTCTCCCTTGCAGCCTAGAATTTGTGAGACAGCCGCCCGCTGCCTCTGTTGAGATTACCCCATAAATTACTCAGGCACAAGCTGGCCAGAGCGGAGAGCAGGCAAAGGCAGCCCAGAAACCAGGAAAGGGGTGCTGGCATTTGCTTAAAAACAAAGAAATCTGATGGAGATGAGAGCAGATTGTGGAAGTGGGTCAGCAGGTCCAAAGGATGGGGAGGTCCACAGATAATTTCCTGGCTGGGCCTCCCTGGGGAGGTGCTGCTGTTCCCCCACCCCCTTCCTCTCGCCCTTGCCTCTTTTCCTCTCTTGCCATCTTTAAAAAAACACACATAGGCAGAAATCAATCCATCAAATGTCATTACAGATTTATTAAGCCTGATGTAGAAAGACATTTAACAGTAACATCTCCAGAAAGCTTAAAAAGAGCACTTCTATTCAGTCTTGTGCTTTGAAAATCTAAATATATTTTTATCATATAAATAATTCTTTTCATGGTTTAAGTGCATCTGTGTTTTTTTTTTTTTTCTTCTTCTCTCTTTTAATTTTCAGTTTTCAATTGGCCAAAGCAGAAGTCGACTGTTCAGGGAACTGAAGCCATTTGCAAAGCTAGTGGTGTTGGGAGGCGTGTCTGTGCTATAGCTTACGTATCAGCCAGGTTTCAGGACGGTGGCTCAGTCTCTGCAGCAGCATTTCAATGAGGGACAGCCTCCAGCAAAATCATAATTGAACACACCCAGGTCCTTAATGTCGGCAGTTGGGCTTCCTGATGCAAATTACGATAAGGTTTCAGATGGGAAGTCTACTTCCAATAACTACGGAGTGGAAAAAATAAAAGGCTTTTTTTTTTTTTTCACCACAAAGGAAAAAGAGTTATGTTTCAAAATGTAAATACTACACTTATGGAAACCTTTCTGATGGAAATGAGGGGCTCCATACAACCTCCGCAGGCGTGTTGTTATTTTTTTCACAATGGTTAAAAGAAGTAGTGTCTGATATTTAGGGCTTTAATTACAGTTCTCAAAGTAGAATGATTCTTCCTTAAAAAAAAAAAAAGAAAACTTCAGATGTAAAAAATAATGGCTTTTGTGATATAATGTAAGGGTTTTCTTTGTCTCTACCTTTAGAATTTCTTTCTAGTGATAAAACTATATTAAAAAAAACAAACCCTCTCTGCAGATCATTTCAATGCCGTGGCATCATTCAAGGCATACATCTTAAGAGCGTCCCCACACAGTCATCTTTATTCAGCGAGGAGCTGCTCTGAGTGTTTCTTTTACCTGATTTAAGTTATATGGGATATCAGGACCCGATTGTTCATAATTAGGAGGGGTGACAGGCTGGTGGCACCAAGGGACCAAAGAAGAAGCACCTTTTCTGGAAAATCACGTTTTTTTTTTTTTTTTTTGGAACTGGAACGCTCTCCTTTCCAGCTGGGCTTTTTGTCTTTGGGCAGTGACAAGGCAGCAAAGCCTTTGGAAATTTGCAAGCAGTGACTGCACTGGGAACTAATATTCAGGAGGTGTCAGAGACATTGTGGCCAGCCAAGGGAAGAATTTTCCAGATCCCAGAGAAGTGGGCACAGATGCTGATCTGTGATGAATCTGTTTGGCCACAGGGTGGTATAATCTTCCTAGCAGAAAAGTTATTGTTTTTTTTTTTTTCCCATTTTCATTGCAAGGACAATTTATAATCATCAAAAACAAGTGAAACATGGTTTTGATTAAAACAGCCTGTTGGCTCAATAATCTCTGTAATTTTAAAAACATCCTTAATGCAGAAGAAGAACACGCCGATGTCAGGAATGGCCTGGGGCCCTATTACAACAGCAACCGAATAAATAAGGAGAGGAATCTCGGGGTCATAAAAACAAAATTAAGCTAATGTTTCAAATTTTGACAATTATGAATTCTTCCTCTAAGAAGACATTAAAAAAATTTTTTTTTCAGGCACTATTAGATAAAATACAAAGAGGATAATTCTACATGGATGAGTTTACAGTCTTCCCACGGGGTAAAGCATGCCTTTAATGGAAAACTCTGAGCGAGGACGCTGGTTCCTCCCGAGATCCGGCAACTGGATGGGACTCATGCAGACAGACAAGCTTGGTTCTTATAATTTCTTTGTAAACTCGGGCCTAATTCTTTCATAAGCTATTGAAAGAGAATGATCAGAAAAAAAAAAATTACAAGCATATTTTTTTTTTTTCTATACAAAAGAATCCCCATTATGGGCCAGTTTGGTAGGAAACAGAAACAAGCAAATATAACAAAATCTGTGTTCATACATGGCAATATAGTTAGTATATACAAATATGTACAGTATAAAAATGCACGGAAGGCTTACGTTCCCAGCCATCCAAGCTGCATTGTACTCAAGAAAAACAGCCTGGTTTTTCTTCCTAGGGTACAGGCGAATGTATTATATACAGCATGCAGGCAGTAGAAAATTAGTGCGCTTACACAGGCACATTCTACAGGTACGGTCGCAGCCATTTTTCTCTGAAAATGACTGGTCTGTTTTCTGAATATAAAAATGTGTTTGCCTTTCTTCACTGGCAAATAAGCACTTTCCTTCAGAGCGAGGATGCACGTAACCCTTGAAACTCACTCTGACCCCTCCCCTCACCGCCCTTTCTAAAAAGAAAGAAAGAAACAAACAAAATCGAGCCTTAACGCAAGAGAGCAAAGGTAATGTAATGTAGACGTGTGTGATCCCAGATTTCCCAAAAAGCTACAAGAGCTCTGCACAGCCAGAATTGGCGAACCATGAAGAGTCAACCCTCTTCTTGATGCTAAAGGGGTTTGGAAGTTGATGGCCAGCAGGGCCTGGTCGTTAGAAATTAAAGTTGAAAGGGATTAGAAGGATATCATCGAAGACCAAGAAGTATATTGTAACCTGGGATATTATGACTTGTAAGAACCCTGAGCCAAATGAGAATTGTTTCCTATGTCAGCATTTTTTTTTTGGGGGGGACTTGCATTGCACATTCTAGCATGTCATGTGTCAGAAAGCCAAAATATTGTGTTGTAAAACTGGAATGTTTCTTTAGTCTTTCTCTCAATGCAGACTGGGCACAGTTTCTATTTCTCTGTAGACCGGTTGAACTTTGTGTACTTAAAAAATATACATACCCATTTATAATTCCTGAATGTTACAGGGCTCATTTAGAAAGGGAAAGTATTGCTGCACGAAGTCTTTGCTTTTGGGACATAAGCATACGATTGTTCAAGTTCTGCTAACATTAGTCTGTGCCTGGGGACTGATATCCAAATGCAGGTTTCAGGTTCAAGATAATGCAGTGAACACACTGGATGTATTTTCTAAGGGGGATGAGGGGCGTGGTTAGGTTTTTTTTTTTTTTAATCATGCATTTGTTCAAATTTTTCAACTTCCCCTGGGGGTTTTCACCCGAAAGTGATTACTTGCATTTCCAAAAGCTGTTTTAAGCAAATCAACACGATCCAAAGGGCTGCAAGGATTTGATTTGTCTTTTTCGAACTGCCTGTGTTTTAAAAGGCCTTAATGATAATCATATGGCGATTGGGAAAATCATCCGTATGTCAAAGGGTGTCGTTCCTTGGAAGAGCCATTTTACTTGGAATATATTTTTCCAAAGGAAATGGGCAGAATCCTGTTGCAGAAATAGCGTTCCACCTGGTACCAGCATTTTAAAACAGTCCTATTCTAATCCATAAAACATTTCTAGTTTTCCCTGAAGCTTGGGCTGCCTTGCGCATGAATAATTTTTGGAGAAACACCCACGCCCGTTAGCCCATTGTTCCTAACTATTGGAAGAAGATTAACTAGAGCCTGGAAATTGTATATCTGTGTATATGCTTCTGAATCTGTCACAGGGAACCAAAGGAGATAAGTGGCTTTTACTTTGGAGGAAGAGGTAAAATTCGCCTGTAGAAATTCTAAAGATGATTCACAAGTTTCAAAATGTTTAATGCTTTCCTACAATGGAAACATGTTTCTCTGTCTGGGGGGATGGAAATCTGTATCTCTTTCTCCAACTCAATCTTTGTCTAAAAGTATTTCACAGATATTTTGAGAAAGTGTCACATAAAGGAAGGGAGAAAATGAAATTAGCATTTTAACATCTCATGGGGGAAAAAATAAACCGAAAGTTCAGGTTTTTTTTTTTTTTTCCTAATGCATGTTCAAAATAGATACCACTTTTATTACTCTTTAGAACTACACGTGTGTATGTGTGTGTGTCTTAAAGCCTTCAATATATTTGCTTTTTGTTATTATTTTAGTGTTCATCTACCCATGACTATTCTGGTTGCAGAGAAGAAAGGATAATGTGAAAATGACATTTTTTATGGTTTTTTTTAAAAAAAAAAAAACAAAAATATGTAACAAGCTTAAAACATGAAACTTGATGAAAAAGAAAAGGTTTGAACGCAGTCGGATAACCGGGGAAGTGACAGATGGGAAAGCCAGAGAATGAAAGCACCTGGTAAGACCCGTGATCTTTGGATTTTACAGGGAAAAGTTTCAGAATAGCACAGACTCCTAACCGCCGTACGGCCCACAAACCCTGGAAAATAACAGTGAAATTCACATATATACACAGACACCCAAACGGTCTTCACACGCACCTCTTCGTGCCTTAAACCAGAGTTTCATGAATTCTTCCCAAATAGTCGCTGCCTTTGTTTTCTGCGTCTCCACTAAGTTCAGTGTTTTGGTGCATATGAGATTAATTATGCAAGATTCAAACAACAGAACAGGCACATTTGGGGGGCGAGTTTTAAGAAATCCATTTGTGACCTGAAAAAAATCCTGCGGGGACTATCTGGGCTATCCAATTTATTCCGTGATTATATTCTGTCTTCAGGTCTTGACCTATTTTTAAGCCATTTCCTCCCTCTATGCTTTTCAGAAGGAAAATTCCTTATTCTGAAATATGATTATTTTGACTCTTTGTAAACCCTGCCGCTCAGATGTCTCGGTGTCAGCTACTTTGGGGAGCTCCTGGAAACAACAGGAAGGCTGAGACTCATGTGAAATGTTCACTGCCGCCTCTCTGGGTGCCTAGAAGTGTCCCTTGTCCACACACAGTAGGGGCCCAATGCTATTGTTAAATGGATTTTCTAAATAAATGGTGTTTCCTGTTGTGCTTCGTGCCCCCAGGGTTTGCTACAGAGTGTACATTTGGGGGATTTGCTGTACTCCAAAATGGGGCCAAATCCATAAAGTTTAAATTTTACATATAATTTTTTGAATGGACATTTCAATTTGCAGCTGGTTGGTGGCCTTCGCTGGAAGGAAGGCTAGGGAGGCAAAAGGTCATCTCTCTCACTGGTCCCAAGTGGTGGCAGGATGGAGCTACTCAAAGGTAATTTGCATATTTGCATGTCATTCTTTCTTTCTGATTCCAAAGTCCTAACTTAGCAGAACTGCATTTTATTCAGAGAAAGGCAGGCGGTAGTACAAAGGGAATTTAAAAACATTCTCCCAAGTTCATGTTTTGAGTGTTTTTCCTCCAGAAAGAAGTTTCTAGAAGACTCACAGGGCTTGCCAAATGAAGACAGGCCAGGTCTCTAGGAATATAGTGAGAGCTGTGTGCATGTCACAGTGCCAGCCCAGACGGGGGTTTCTAAGGAGAACATTAGCAGCCTTCCCCTCAGCAGTGACATTCATGGTTGCCAAGTGACGATTCAGGAATCTTACCAAATTTATCAGTGTTCTTGCCTCTTGCCTCCCACCCTACCCCACCATAGAAACTGCACTAACAAAACCATATAGATTATACGCTGAAGCAGATGATTTATTTTTTCTCTCTTCGAAGGAAACAATTTCCATGGAGTTGAGAATTGTATTGTTTCCCCCCTGGCTGGAGCAAGAGCTTAAGAATTTGCTTTTGGGCAGTTGCGGTAGGATCTCAGTTCTGTAACTTTACCTGGTAAGACTGGACAGGAGCAGGCCATTTTTTAACAGCTTTAAGAATCCTCCCCCTTCCCCCATGCTAATGCACGGGTTTTCTTTTTTTTTTTTTTTTTTTTTTTTTTTTATTTTTTTTTTTTTTTTTTTTTTTTTTTTTTGCAGTTTCTGGCCAGGGCTGGGTTTGAACCCACCACCTCCAGCATATGGGGCCAGCGCCCTACCCCTTTGAGCCACAGGGCCACCCCCCGGGTTTTCTTTTAATAGAATTTTGTTGGTGAAGGACGGTGCTCGGTAGAGTCCACCCTTCAATCTCAACCCATCCGAAGACTGTTCCTTTCCAGTTGAGCTCCATTCATTTCTGGTTGAATAGGTTAAGCAAAGACAGACCTCGCTGTTCTCAATTCACTTTATGATCCTCCCATCATAAAAAATAATATCAGCACCTTGCTTTTCATGTCAGAACTACATTTGAGCCGCTATTCCCTATGCCCATGAGTAAATCCCATAAAAGCCGCCCCGTTGTACTGTTGCTATTTTTCCTTGTGGGTGATTGATTGATGGATGAGTGCTGACACTTCAATGAAGCTATTTCGACTGCCATCTCAATCCGATGATGTGAGGGGTATATTTCCTGTCCATGCCTCATTACTTCAGAATGACATTCCTGGAACTTCATTTACTTTTCCCCTCCTTCCCCGAAGCACCATATTTTTTCCCATCTAGGTTATGCACGCCATAAAAAAAGCAATTTGCTATTACATGTGGCATAAGGGCAACCCTTTCCCTAGGAGGTAAATAAGAAGTTTTTTTGTGTGTGTTCTGTTTTAAATCCCAAAGTTGAATTGAGGGATCAGGTCAAAATTTCCCAAACCATTCCAATAGGCAGCCTCCATGAGAAAGAGTGAGGAGGAGATTATCTGGCTAGATTCTGTCAGCATTGAGATTTTTTTTTTTTTTTGCACAACCCTGGTAATTAAAGCAACAACACAAAATATTTCTTTTGTTTCAGAGTCATCTAGTTCCTCATGTTGCGCTTAGAAGAGTATGAATATTTCACCTATAGCTGAGTAGCAATTTACAACATAATCCAGACTTATTTGTCCTTTGAGAATAAGGAAATTCATTGTTTAAATGCATTGATGGATTTATCTGTTACAGGTTGCTTTCAGTTGTACAGAAAATGCTTGACCGGAGTCAACAGGTCTACCCCTCTATTTTCAAACTGGGCACTAGGTATGCAAGACTTTTAATATTAAACCATGCTCTTAGCTTTTTCAAGTTGACTTAGGACCTGATTTTAATCTGTGTAATACAGTATTCCCGTTAATAATAACGTATAATTAAGACATCCGTTAAAAATCCATAACGTTAATTTAATGGAGAAAATCTAATACAGTTCTATTGGAATTTTTACGTTAAATTAACTTTAACGGGCTTTTAATGGATGTCTTAATTAGATCTCATTATTAACGGGAATATTCCACAAATTAAAATTGGGCCCTCAAAGTTTTAATGAAAAAAGTTGCAAGAACACATTTAAAACGGACACCCCATTTCATGCTTTCTGTTGCTTCTAAACCGAGGCTGTATTTCAGATCCCATAAACAACTGGTCCTACGGAAAGAGATGACCGGAGAAGCCTGCTGCTGAACTTTCCACCCTGCAGTGATCCCGTCTTGCTTTCTCCCAGATTCTGCATCTCACCAATTCCCCCATTTGCAGGCCTCCTAGGACAGCCATGCAAGCTTAAGACCTTTTTTTTTTTTAACCAATCAAGATAACCACGCTGATAAAATGCTCCCCACTGCAGGAGAGAAAGTCTTTGGCAGCAACATGGTTAAGCCTAACTCTGTGAAGAACTTTCACAGAAGATGAACAGTGTTCAGAGGTTGTCTTGGCTCAAACTCTGGTTTAACTTAATGATTCTTCCACTTTGCAGGGATTAATGGCTCCCTAGTGCAGGGGCAGGACTGGGCAATCCAGGTGCAACCGTAATTGTTACACTGAACAGAAACATTTCCTTTAGACAAACGTTCCCAGGGGGCTTATAAATAGGAAACGGACATTACCATGAAAAGTAAGCTTCCAAGCGTCCACCCTGAGTGCAGCCCACTTGGACATGAAGCTATGAAGACTTGACTCCCCACCCCTTCCTGTTACAAACAGAGGAAATAAGTACAGCAGTGTTCTCAGTCATTATTTTTCCTCGGTGGCACTTTGTTTCCTTGTGACAGTGAAAAGGGGACAGCGGAGAGAAGACAGCCCCATTGCAGTTTATCAATGAAAATCTAATATCATCCGTAAGCAGAGAAGTGGAAATCAATACTTCATTACCAAATCGTTAGTGAGGATGAAGAGAAATGGCTGGGGTGATTTTTTTTTTTTTTTTTTTTGGCGGGTCTTCTTGGAGCCAGGGTGTCAGGACTTGTTCAGTGAGTTCAATGTCAGAAGCAGGGTGGTGCAGAGTGAGGGGCATCCAGGCTGGAAAGTTGAAACTAAGGCATTTGTCCTGTAACGGGAATCAGAACAACAGAAAAAGACGCATTATTTTCTGAGGTGTAGCCCAGGTGATCATTTCCCCGGGGTAGTCAGATTGCCCAGCCGTACCACAGATTTGTACTCACGTTCTGGTAGAGTCGTAGTTAAACCTAGTCTAGGGTCTGATATAATTAATCCAACGATGGGAAGTAAGAAAGAAGAGCCAGTGTAGGGGATTAATAGAACATTTAAAATATAATAAGTGTAAGAGGTGTTTGTATACCTGTGTTCATATCAATATTATTCATGTTAGCCAAAAGGCAAAAAAGCAACCCCAGGGGCCACTGATGGATGACTGGATAAACCAATATTTACATGCAATAGAAAACTCAGCCTTAAAGAAGAAAGAAATTATGAAACATGGTATAACCTGGGCGAACCGTGAGGACATTAAGGTAAGTGAAAAGAAGCCCGTGACGAAAAGAGAAATCTCCTGTGAGTTCACCTGCATCAGGTATCTAGTCAAACACATAGAAACGGAGGAATAGTGATTGCCAGGGCTTGACGGGAGGTGAGTGAATTCTTGTTTGATGGGTACAGCGGTTCGGTTTTGTAAGATACCCAATTCTAGAGATGGCTGTTAGTTTGGGGCGTATAACAGTGTGAGTGTATTTAACAACTACTGAATGGTGCACTTAAAAATGGTTAAACTGATCTATGTTATGTGATGTGTATTTTACCACAATTTAAACTAAAACCATATACTGTGTTTTTTTCATTAGAAAGTGTTTTGAAAAAAATAACAAAAGAAATTAACCTCTGGCCCCACTGCCCAGAAAAAGCTCCCATTCACGTTCTGCTGTATTTCCTTCTGGTTTTTTCTCTTCCCTCGGATTTTCTTGGGTTTACTTTGTTGTAGGTTACTGGCTGTCTGATACACCTGTCTGTATTTTTTCACCGGAAAGCATCGCTGGAAACAGCTTTGTGAGTTCTATCACATACGCAATCACCGTGCTTAACCCTTCTTGCGATATCGGACATTTAATTTGCTTTCAATTTTATTCAATAATATAAAACACTCTGATGAATATCTCTGTGCTTAAAGCGTTTCCATATGCGGGCATATTTTAAGAGGCTTAAAATGCCTAAGTGTGGAATTCCTGTCACATTTTTGTTGGGAGGAAGCGCTGCTTAAAATTCCCCAGGTGAGTTCCCCCCCCCAAACTTTGGCATTTGGGTTCCTACGTGGGAAGCGTGTAATTCCCATCAGCCCAATCTGACCTGGAGTCGCTTGTTTACCACTTGTTATTTAGCAGTAGTGTTCATTTCAATGAGAAAAACCACCTTGAACTTCAGTATAATTAGTGTTTTTAGAAAGAGAAAGCTTCCAAGTTTTAGTAGAAGAAAGATAAATTATTATAACGCTTGATGTGTGTACAGAAGTCGCACACGAGATAATCATAATAGACGTTTTAAACAATCCCTTGGTAAGGAATAGCACGACCACTCTACTAGCAGCCCGTTCTGATACCTACCAAATTCTAGTCACTGGACACACATTACCAATAACTCAGGAAACATTTTAAAAATGAGAGAGAAAAACATTTCATAGAGATCAGGGACTTGACCAAGGTCACTCATCTAACAGCAAGTAGAGAATGTCTTGACCTGTGGGCCTTCCCACTCTGGAGCTTCTGAGCTCAGCTCAGCCTGCCTCGGTGGCAGATGAACTCTGAGGTCGCCACTAGTGGAGGACACCGTTTCTTTTTGACATTAGGTCTGCACTTGAGAGAAAAAGGGTCCCTGGTAGTCTTTGCTTTGACGCGGTTGGGACATCCCTGGCAGATTTAGAAACTGGAAGTAGAGGGTGGTGCCTGTGGCTCAAAGGAGTAGGATACCAGCCCTATATACTGGAGGTGGCAGGTTCAAACCCGGCCCCAGCCAAAAACTGCAAAAAAAAAAAAGAAACTGGAAGTAGGATGGTCATGTCTTTAGAAGAAGGCAGAGGGGTCAAAAAAAGAGAAAGAGAGGAAAGGCCAGAAACTGCAGCCCTGTGATTCTGAGACAGAGGGAAGTCCTGGCTGCGGGTGTGGTTTGCACACGGGTACTCTAGGGCACCTTACCTTTCTCCTTGATCACCATAGGAAAGTGATACCAATTTTATAGAACCTTGTTTGACTTATCACTTCCATGAAGTGGCTTTAGATTTGACTATCAGGCTTTTCTAGCTGAGTTTCTCTTAAGGCATAGTTCCCTTCCTGGAAGTTCACAGTATGTATTAGCATGTTAAGGACGCTGAGAAATGCTGCTGTCTAAACTAACCCAAACACACAGTCCACCTTAACTGTCCACCTTAACCCAGTGCTTGCCAGATTTGTTAGGTAACCCCTTCCCTACAAAAGACAAATACACTTAGGTGCTGTTTTCTGCAAAAGCAACCTTCGTACAGATTCATGGGCAAAAACAAAGGAAGTGGTTCAGGTCTTCAGAGCTCCGTCCTCATTTTATTACTGACTTTCTGTGATTCTTTGCTGAGGTGATTTGGCTTTTTAGGGCCTCAGCATGAAAGGATTTTGTTGTAGTGACAATCTGACATGTTCTGAGTGTGTATGCTCTGCTATCCGTGTTAAATTCACGGTGCACCTCCTGTCAGCTTTGCCGTGACGTAGTGCGGGAGGTCATAGTGACTACCTTTTCCAGCCTAGAAAACAGAGAAGTGAAACCAGAAGGTTTGCAGTCATTCTGGTCTCTTAAACTGTGGTTTCTTCTATGGCCTGTAATGGTTTGGTAATGTTTTAAAGTATTAAACATGGCCATTATTCATAATTTAGAGGCATTTCCCCAAGAGTATCTGAGTACAGTTACTCTTAAAACCTGGCTGTGAGGCTGTTTCTATCTGGGACCCCACAACGATTGACAGAAGTGGCAGGTTCTTCAGAAGGTCGGTGTTCTTTTCTTGGGAGAATGCTAGAGAGAATACCTGAATCTCGGGCCACTTTGGGGCAACATGCTATTAAAGGAAATTATTCTTTCTCTTAAGGGAGGAACAAAAACATGATTTTCCTCGGTGCCTAAAGATGAGATCCTGACAGATAATTAAAACTCGAAAATGAAGGAAGGGAGAGACCCAGCTTTGCCGTTACGTCTGTGTGTGTGTGGTGTGTTGAGCGACTACTATAGAAAGAAAACAGAAATAAATAAAAATTTTAATTACATATCTAAAAAGTCATTGGCGATGTTCATTAAGTAGAGTTTGTGAAGGAGAGCCAGGCGAAAAGATGTAATTATTTTTGTATTAATTACAGAGCTACCAGCAGACGGGTGGGATTATATACACTCTAAGTTGGCCGTGCCAGAGATTTTAATCCCCTGGCAAAAGATTTGGGTTGGCTCTTCCTGGCCCCCTGGCCACAGCGGGCCCTGCCTGCCCTCCTCTTTTCTCTGTTGCTGCTCTTAGGGTACACCATGGTCCTCAGAGTGTGTGTTTTGGGGGTTGCTATAAGGATGGGGCCTGGGAGGGTGAGGCACCTGGTACATGTGTGGGATGGTTTTATACCAGGTGGTACCTTTCTTCATCCTGAACCATTCTGAAAATCTCTCTGCAGGCCATGTCTTCTCAGAATCACCACTATTAATATTTTGAGCCAGATCATTCTCGGTTGAGGGAGACCATCCTGTACACTGTAGGATGTTTAGCAGAATCCTTAGCCTCTACCCTCCAGATTCCAGAAGCAACCCCTTACCTCCCAGTGGTGACAACCCCAAATCTCTCTAGACATTGTCAATTGTCCCTTGGTGATGGATGGCAAAAGTGTCCTTAGTTCAAAACCTTTTTACAATGTTCTGAGGCTGGAACTTACCTCTGTTTTACACTGTTTAGCTCGCACTGAAATGAAGCTTATCTAACCAAGAGAAGCTGTATTTTATTTGGAATCTTTTTTTTTTTTTTTTTTTTTTTGAGACAGAACCTCAAGCTGTCACCCTGGGTAGAGTGCTGTGGCATCACAGCTCACAGCAACCTCCAACTCCTGGGCTCAATCGAGTCTCCTGCCTCAGCCTCCCAAGTAGCTGGGACCACAGGCGCCTGCCTGGCTATTTTTTTTGGTTGCAGCCATCATTGTTGTTTGGTGAGCCTGGGCTGGATTTGAACCTGCCACCTTAGGTGTATGTGGCTGGCACCTTAGCCACTTGAGCCACAGGTGCTGAGCCTTATTTGGAATCTTAATGGGAGTTATTTGCTGTTTTAGAAAACAAAGTCGCCTTTGGCCCCGCTATTCCTGCTACTGGAGGTCCCATTCAGCCCACCCAGACTGATCTGCATTCATTGCTAACTTGTTTGGGGTACGTCTCCCGATGGGGGCTCACATCTGACTTCCTCACTGTGTCTTCCAGGCCCTCCTTACTCTGAGGATGGGACACAGAACAGCAACATGGATATCACCTGGGAACTTGCCAGAAATGCAGGAGGCTGGCCCACTCCAACCGGCTGATCCAGAATCCAGATTGTAACGGGAAGCTCCTGACTCCTATGCATGCTCAGTGTGAGACACCCCAGTCTGGAGCCGTTTGGGGGCCCCAAGGCCCTCCCTTTCTTTCTGATTGTATCCTCATGGTCTTAGGTGATTTCTTTCTGAAGTTATGTGTGTAGGCTGGTCATTGGATCTATGAACTTTATTTCAGGATGGTAAAAGGGCGGTTATGAAATACCTGTCCTGCTGAGTCAAAACTGGGCCAGCAGGGCGGTGCCTGTGGCTCAAAGGAGTAGGGCTCTGGCACCATAGGCTGGAGGTGGTGGGTTCAAACCCACCCTGGCCAAAAACTGCAAACCCCTCCCCCAAAAAACTGGGTCTGCAAAGGTGGTGGAACCTGCCCTGTATGAGCTCCTCTCAGGCAGCTCCTTCCAGTTCTATAATGTGAAATACCATCCAGCAGCTCAGGACTGTGAGTCCCAGATCCACACACCTAACTGGCTGGCTTCTTGGCGTCTCCGCGTGGATATCTTGCTGCTACCTCCATGAAACTTTTCCTACGGCAGAGCGCATGCGTCCCCCCAGCCCCGCTCCTGTCCCCCTCTAGTGCACCTCTTCACAGGAACTGGACCCTCAGATGACTCAAGTGCTCTGCCAGAAAGTCGGGTCATCCCTGGCATTGCTCTCTCTCTTTCCCCGTATCCAAGTACTCCTCCAAACTCTGTCCCCATCTCCACCTCCAGTGGAGGTGAGTATCTTCCCCAGATGACCTTGGTTTTCTCTCACTGGGCTCCTGTAGTCCCACTCTGTGTCCCTCCAGTCATTTATTATATGGTAAACAAAATGAGCTGTTGAAAACTTAAATTGGATGAGACCAGTCACTCCTTCTTCCTCCCAGTTCAGAATCCTTCAATGTCCTTTACCGCCCTTATTAAAAAAAAAAAAAAAATCTGTTTTTCCAAAACTCCCTGCCTAATCTGCC
This sequence comes from Otolemur garnettii, assembly GCF_000181295.1. Taxonomy (NCBI): domain Eukaryota; kingdom Metazoa; phylum Chordata; class Mammalia; order Primates; family Galagidae; genus Otolemur; species Otolemur garnettii. Next base: position 14,421,506 of record NW_003852418.1, on the reverse strand, counting down.
TCACCCACCTCTCTGACTTAACCTGGGTCCCAGGTAGCTGCTTGGTGACACATCCCAGGGCGCTTGGCCTTTTGGAAGCCCCTGAAGTGTGCTGCAGGGTCCTGGCAGGTGCTGTTCCCTCTGCCTAGAATGCTGTTCCCCTCGCTCTCTATTTGGCTAACACCTTCTCACCCTTGAGGTCTCAGTTCAAATGTCACTTTCTCGGAGCTATCTTCTCATTCGCACGGGACTTAACTAAATCCTTTTGTGATAATCATGTATCAAGCTTTTATGTTAGACTGAGGAGGCGTACTGTAGTTTACAGACATTATATACATGTATATAATAAAATATATATAGTGTACTGTACAAACATTATATACACGCATATAAACCCCGGGGGGGGGGGTGGCTGTGTGCATTTTGACCACAGCACTGCCCCAAACATGAGATCCAATGTCTGTCTCATGGTACTTGATCAACATTCATTGTGTGAATGGAGCCCTGAAGACAATGAATTGAAGTCTATCTCTTCCAACATGGAAAACGATAGGGATTTTTTTTTGAGACAGAACCTCAAGCTGTCACCCTGGGTAGAGTGCTGTGGCATCACAGCTCACAGCAACCTCCAACTCCTGGGCTCAAGCAATTCTCCTGCTTCCAGCTCCCAAGTAGCTGGGACTACAGGTGCCAGCCACAGCGCCCGGCTATTTTTTGGTCACAGCTGTCATTGTTGTTTGGCGGGCCTGGGCTGGATTCGAACCCACCAGCTCAGGTGTATGTGGCTGGCACCTTAGCTGCTGAGTCACAGGCGCCGAGCCTACGACAGGGATTTTAAAGTATTATCACTAAAACAGTACAAAAGAAAAAACCAGATTTACCTAGAATCCTACTTATCTAATTCTAAGAAAGAAAAAACCTCTAGCATGTAAAGCAAGAGATGAGACTGGGATCAGTCCAAGGAAACACAAGCACACACAGGGAAGATTTGCCGTCTATTCCACCTCAAAGAATAATTCAGTCTGCCATTTTGAAGTAATTTACATTTTTTCAAAGACTGTGTGTGTGTGTATATACAAACGCATTCTCTTCTGAAATATGTTGGAGAAATATTAGTACCCCAAAGAGAAAGAGGTTGAAGCCGAGAGAGGTTAAATAATTTTCTCTAATGGTAATTAAGTGATGTGGTCAGGGCACCTGACTCCCAAATTAGGGCTGCTTAAAGCTGTTTGGTTAAAAATGAAGAAAAAAAAAAGTGAAATATAAAAGCTAAAAATATATTAAGTGTTATCATTAAAAGATACCGTGACAAAGAGGCAAAGTAGGAATGGAGACATGATTTTTAACATAATGGGATTATGGAGTAATCCTGGGAGAACCTGCACTGGGAATTTTCAAACTGACTTACAATTTGAAAATCCAAATTGGCCTCCCTACATTGCTGAATTTCATCATTAGTGCTTTGTTTTAACTTTTCTTAAGAGAAAACTCTGGGTGAAGAAATTCTTCAACTTTGGTGGACAAATTTCCCTTCTTAGAACGAGTAAAATACAGAGGCTTGCTTCAATGTCTTGAATGCTTTTGATATGGGAGACACCACTTCATGGGGTAGGTGGATAATATTTTAAAACATTAGCTGATGTGTTTTGTCTTGTCTTAATTCTTTCCTCCCATGTAGATTGCTCCCCCTCTGTAGAAAACAGAGACTAAGACTAATTGTTCTTGGGAAGGGAGGTCACAAAATAAACTAGATGGAACTAAGTTGGTGGATTTCCAGGCCAAGCGAAGGGGTCTTTTTTTTTTTTTTCCTTCTATTAAACCTTAAAGAGATTGAGTCAATGAAAATATTTAAAAGGTATACATTGGTAACATCAGGCTTGTGAATGCAATTTTAGATCCCATCTGTGTACATACATATTTTTCCATTAATCATAGTGGAAATAAGGTATCCAATATTATAGGAAAAAACCCCGAGGTTTGGAAAATTGAAGTGACATACATATATTGTAAGTGAAGCTGAATACTCCAATACTTAACTGGCATATGTACTTTCTTGATCTCAGAGCCTTCCTCTTAACCATTGAACTAATTATTCCTGATGTTGGTCCGATCTGTACCAATAGGACCATTAATTCTTTGTCAAATCGGTTCTTCATCAGACTCTCCAAGAACAGGGAGGTCATACGGTTATTAATCGTGATAGTCTTGTTGGAACATTTAAATGTAGATGGCGTGCGGGTCATAATGGACGTAGTGGAAAATCTCAACTCTCGCCCTCCCCTTTTACAGCACAACTTATCCTAAATTAACCACGTGTCTCAAGTGCGTGATGTGTGCTCCAGGACACTAACCCAACGGCTGCCCATGGCTTTGACGTTGGAGAGTTTAGCTGTGGTGCCAGATCCACTATCTTCTACACTAACCTCTACCTTAGATCACCAACTTTGAGCATTTCATGGAGCGAGCGCATTGGAAATAATTCTCAAAATGGCTCCTTTTTGTCTACTTTATGGGCAACCCTTGAAATGGCTCAAGGTGTCCGCACCAAGTACTGCGTGCACAATGGCTGTTGAATGAGACCAGCAGAAAGAGGATGACATCTTAGACAACAACCCAAATGTCAGGCAGGAAGACGCCGGGCCTCCTGAGAGTGGCGAAAGCTGTCACGAGGTGTCCATGGCGTCCTTACTGTGTGTCAGCTTAGAAAGTGTCCACGGCAGCAGCAAAGCTTGTCCTTAAAGCACACGCGTCAACTGCAGGCTACCCACGTAGTTAAGAAACAGAAATGAAAGGAACGGCATGAGAATCTGCCCTGTGAAAATCTCCTGACAACTAATGATGGGATTATGGAGGCTTAACTGCTGAACAGTTATCCCTAATTATAATCAAAGGTACGTCAATCTAAATAAAAATGATAAGGCAGAGAGAGGCAGCCTCTGCCATCTCCCCCGCCTGCCTCACTTGCCTCTTAACGTGAATCTCTTCTCAGTGTGATGCTTTGACAAAGCGTGGATCGAATAATTATCAAAAAGAGATGGAGTCCAGGGTTAAGTAAAACATATTTTTGCAGGACAGAATGGTTTACTTTTTTCTTTCTAACAGAAAGAATGGTTTCTTTCCGTTTTAAATAGGTGGTTCTTTCAAGGAGTCTCCTATCATCTTTATTGTATCATGAAGGTCAAGAAGGAAGTTTCTTCCCGACACTTTTAGGAAGGGCTTTGCTTATTTTTAAACCCGAATATACATTTTCCTTCTGGAAAAGGGCGTTGCCAGGATGGATCTTTTTGCTTTTGTTACCAGGAAGCTCCGAGTCAATGGGTGGCCCAGTTTATCAGTAGTGTAACCTCTGCAGCCGATAACTGTACATGTCTCTTTTTATTCTCTCTTTGTATTTTCCTTTGGGATAGTTATTAATAGTTTGGCCCTGCCATTTACCAGCTGTGTGACCTTGGAGGAAATGGCTTATCTCTTCTGAATCTAAATTTCCACATCTGCAAAATCAGGATAAGAATAGAACCTTCCACAGATGTTCCTTTGCATACAGTAAGTGCTCAATAAAATGCAGACGTCTTTAGTAATTTCCGTTACTTGTATGATTTGGTTGCATTAGGCATAGGACAGTACCTTCAGAAATGCTCTGTGGAACGAGGTGTAGAATCCATTAAAAAAATACGTACATAAAATTTCTGCTTATGTGTTAGGAATAAGTAGTCATCAGGTCTTAGAAAATAGATGATTCTTGCCTTCTGGAAATTCAAAAAAGTAAGTAGAAGGCAGGTTCTTTACTTGCCACATTAAACAAACGTTGAAAAGAAATCAGCTGTCAATTCGGATGTGAAGCTAAGAAAAGTTTTCCCCTTTTATTAGAAAAAGGATAAAATAGCATTTCAAAACATTTGATGTGGATATTAAGAAGAAGAAAGCAAAAAGCAGTCATAATACCTACCATTTTATTAAGTGCTCATTATACGCTCTGCAATTTAGAAGAGTACCTGACAGGAGATCTCATTGTTTCTGTTTACTGACAAGAAAACAGAGGCTCCGATTGGCTAAGGAACGTAATCAAGGTCAGACAGTTAGCAAGCGCGAGAGCCAGCCTTTAGGCCCAAGTCTGTCTGACTTCAAAGCCTGTTCCCTAACCGGTATTTATTGCTGTCATTGCCACTAACTAGAACCTTCTAAAGGCGCATTGCTGAGCAATGAAAATGAAAAATATATATCACCCCAAATGATAAGGATTGAAAAACGGCCTCGCTGTTGTCATCCTTTTAAAAGATAAATGAGACAGATGGCAAAGATCAGGACAGCGTCCCGACAAAGGAAAGGGGAAATGTCCCTGATGGTTTCAATGTCAATTATAACCTCCTGTCCTGCCATTATGCATTTAACACTGGACAATTGTCGTAGATAGTTGCTTGTGGTGTATGGCCGCAGAGGAGAAAAGGAGGCAGTTTCCCTGGACCCGTTTTTATCGGCCACGTTCATAGACTCCAAAGGAGCACTTAAATTGTTTGAAAGAGGTCTACACGCTGGCGAACACCACCGTAAACCACCCGGACAGCTTAAAGCCCAAACCGCCGCCGCCGTGATTCACAACGGAACCCATCTTCCCTAAGTGGAGCGTGGGGCCGAGTGTTATTTATTGCCGCTAACTTACGACCGAACGAGATTCGCTGTGTGGACGCAGCTGGGGGACTTGCCTGCTGCCTCAGATGTGAGTTGTTGGTACTTCGGACGGACACCAGCCCTCCAAGGATGGAAAATAAACAAGGTAGACTTTTTTGTAACCGTTGTGATTATGTGTCTAAGCTCGTAGCGGGGCTGTTGGCTGTTGTGTCTACACTGGAAAAGGGGGTTAGTGGGTTGGATCATGCATTATTCAGGCAAACCCTGCTTTCTAAGAAGAATTTGCATTCATTTTAATGATGGTTTTCATTTATTGGGTACCTACCCTTTGCCTGAAGCTTGACTGCTGCTTTTTTATTTAATTCATGTAATAATCCCCAAGGGACGCTCTTGGGAACTCAGATCAGAAAATGGAGCAATGGAGCTTTAAATAACAGGACCAAGATGATAGGCCTGGGAAGTGACAGAGCTGGGATCTGAACTCAGATTTCTCCGTCAACAAAGCACCACTCGGCTTCCTAATAGTAACTATTACCCTTTACGGATTAGATTGTTACCGGTCATTACCAATCTTTACAAAAGAGTGGTGAAATAGGAGTGATTTCTTTCCCTTTATGAAGGAAGTTACAGGAGGCTGAATCGGCCTCTCCACCTACACAGCTGTTGCCCTGTAAAGCTGGAATGAAATCAAGGTTTGTTGAATCCCAAACCTTGGGCACATCTGACTCCACCAGGGTTTTCTGAAGTATGCTGCAGAGAACCTGAGGCTCTCAAGATGATCCAAGAAAAAGCATCCATGTATACGTATTTTATTTTTTATTTTTTTAGATTTTTTTTTTTTTTGAGACAGAGCCTCAAGCTGTCCCCCTTGGTAGAGTGCTGTAGCATCATAGCTCACAGCAACCTCCAACTCCTGGGCTCAAGCGAGTCTCCTGCCTCAGCCTCCCAAGTAGCTGGGACCACAGGTGCCCACCACAATGCCCGGCTATTTTTTGGTTGCAGCTGTTATTGTTGTTTGGTGGCCCTGGGCTGGATTCGAACCTGCCACCTTAGGTGTATGTGGCTGGCACCTTAGTCACTTGAGCCACAGGCTCTGAGCCCACGTATATGTATTTTAAACAAAATTTCTGAAAAACACAAAACTCCTTCCCACCTCAGTCTTTGTTCCTGTTGTGTCCCTGCCCTTCCCGTAACTCTCGCCTACATGGTGCTGATTCCATTCCACACTCACCCTCTGACTTCCACAGCCCATCCTCAGAGAGCTCTTTCCCTATTCCAGAATCTAGCCTAGGTGCCCAGATCTCCTCTCTCTCAGCCCTCACTTGTTGCTAATAATATACTGGTTTGTGTGGATGCTGGATTAATGTGTCGCTCCACTAACCCTCAGGCTGAGCAGGCACAGGCAGCGACTACCTCGTTCAACAGTCTCCGTCATGCCTGGCCTGCAGGTGTCACTCAGGAAGACACAGGAGGTTTTCTCTGGACTTGGCCCATTGTTCTGCCTGTGTAAAGTCAGAGAGAGAAAAGTGCATGGCCTCAGACATTCTTCATCCCCCCACCGTTTTGCAGGTAGTGACATGCAGTCTCAAACTTCACATCCATTGGAGGACAAAGAGGAGGACAGGACCAGAAACACCTGTTAGTTATCACCCCCGTCCGTTCCTGATGGGGAGCCTAAGTGGTTTTTATCCATTATAGCAGGGTCAGTCCTCAAGAAGGAGGAAGAAGCCAAGGCTCAGAGATGCTGAGCAATGTGCCCAAGTTCACAGCTAATAAGTGGCACAGACCTAGCCTCACGTCCAGACCCACTCCACGTGGGAGGCATCTCTGGGTGCCCAGGCCCAGAACTCGTCTGGGGTATGGCCTGGGCACTGGGGTTTTGGAAAGCTGCTCGGGAGGCTCTAAAGGAGTGCCAGGACTGGAAACTGCTTGAGTGTAGAACTGATGCATCTGTTTCTGCCATTTAATCAGTTCAGCCTTTCAGCAACGTGTAACACACTTCACTCGCATAATCTGCAACATTCCTGGCTTCCTTCTCTCTCTCTCTCTTTCCACTTTCACCCCCAAATCTGCATTTCTGTGTAAATTAAATGTCTTCGCAGTGCATGCAAATATATATACATACATATACAGTTAAGCGTCTGTAAGTTGACCACCCAAGGGACTGTAACAAACTGGTCAACATAAGGAATCCGGCCTGCTGTCCTGCTGAGTACAACTGGTGCGTGCCTGGTCTATGAAAATCAGGGCAATTGAAGGTGGCCAGGGTAGGAAGGTGGTCAGCTATGGAGGACCTGCTGTGTGTGTATGTACATACACAAACACACACACACACATATATAAAGTACTGTGCACCACTGTATAAAGGTGGCCAATTTTTTTACAAGCCCTCATCAAAATGGCCTTATTGTATAGGATGTTTAAGTCCCTGGGGTTTGTTGATTTGTTTGGGCTTCAGGGATAACAATAGCTGATATCAGCTGAGGACTGGCCTTGTACAGGGTGCTGTGTGAGGCCCCGGACATGGACAGAGGCCCCCGTAACAGCCCTGAGGCAGGAAAAGTCCATGATGTCTCTTTACAGAATGGCCACTTGGCTCAGAGGGACGGGGAGTGACTGGGGTTACCATGGCTATAAGGGGTTGAGCCTAGATTTGAACCCCTTCTGCTGGCTTCTCCCTCTCGCCACCGTTCTCCAGTAGACACGCTGCTTCCTAGCGGCACCTTCTGGCCACAGGTGTGCACGGAAATGACACAGAACCGGCCTTTCTTGGCAGACAGTAATCCAAGGCTCTTCTTTTTTTTTTTTTTTTTTTTTGCGACAGAGCCTCAAGCTGTCCCCCTGGGTAGAGTGCCGTGGCATTACAGCTCACAGCAACCTCCAACTCCTGGGCTCAAGCGAGTCTCCTGCCTCTGCCTCCCAAGTAGCTGGGACCACAGGCGCCCGCCACAACGCCCGGCTATTTTTTTTTTTTTTTTTTTGGTTGCAGCCGTCATTGTTGTTTTGGCGGGTCCGGGCTGGGGATTCGAACCGGCCACCTTAGGTGTACGTGGCTGGCGCCTTAGCCGGTTGAGCTATAGGCGCCGAGCCAATCCAAGGCTCTTCTCAGCCAAATCGGCTGCTGAGAGAGCAGCAAGCGTATGCATTGTAAATGCCTCACTTACAAAATTTACTAGAAAACTTCCAGTTCTTCTGAGCATTGCTATAAATGAAGCTAAGTGAGGTTAATGGGACTTTCATGTGGAAGGGTCCTGCAGCTACTGGCAGTTCTCAGCCTGGGTTGTGAGCCACAGGATTAGGAAGGGTGAGAATCACTGTACTAAAGGCCACGACAGTGGCCATTGACTGTAAGGTGAGCACAACAGAGCCTTGCTGACGACTAGCGTGGAAGCCAGTATTATGGAACACCTTGTGGCCCCCCAAATCCTTATGTAGAAGCCTTAGCCCCTAGTTCTTCAGGATGTGACTCCTTGGAGATGGGTCTTTAAAGAAGTCATTATGTTAAAATGAGGCTATGAAGGTGGGCCCTGACCAAATATGGACTTGGGTTTCTTGTTTCTTATAAGAAAATGAACACGCAGCGGACACCAGGGCCCACACGCACACAGGGGCAGCTACAGGAAGAGGCAGCGAGGGGGCCATCGGCAAGCCACAGAGAAAATCCTCAGGGAAACTGGCCCTTCCCTCCCCTGCATCTTGGACTTCAGCCTCCAGAGCTCAGAAAATAATCACCTTTGTTGTGCGAGCCATCCAGCCCCTGGTATGTTGTTCATGCAGCCTGAGCTGACCACTGTAGCCAGGAAGGGGCAGGAAGTGTCCCAAGCCTGAAATTGATCCCACTGGCCTCAAGGGAGCTGGTTCTTCTGCATTCTGGAAAGTGTCTTCAGATCTGCCTTCTCTTGTACATCCCCCTGCCTGGTCTCTGAGATCGAGACGGCCTAATAAGGTCCAGCACAGTTGGACAAAATCATAAAGCACTGTGCTGGACATTGGGGCACCCCGGCTCTCTTTCAGAATTTAATTGTGAATAGGGTTACAAACGTGTTTTGGAAAAGAAATTCCCTGGATGGTTCAAAAAGAGTTTGTTAGAAATTGTTGACTCTAACTTATATCTGAAGAGCAGAAACTAACTCCCTAGTAACTAATATTAGTTTTAGGCCCAGAGAAGGACTTTTACAGAACTTCGCAGAAGGGAAGGGGACGTGGACATCTCCAGAAGTGGCAACCAGGGCTGCGTGCCTGAGAGAGTGTTTTTGGAACTTCCTATTCGTCCTTGAAGCAAAGCAACTTAATTCTCCTCTATCTTATATATTGGGCTTCATATAAAATTGCATTTGGAAAATATAGTCAACTATTACTAAAATTGTCATTATAAATGTATGTAATAATAATAATAATAATGCCTGGTGGCCACTAGGCCAGGGGAGGTTGCAAAACTTTGGCTGGGTGGTTCTTGCTCTTGCCTTACTTTGATTCTTTGAACAAATTTTAGGGAAGCATTTGCTTCATCCTTTCCCCTGGGTGCTGTTTTGACACAGGGGACAAGCCGGTGAGTTTGCATTCTAGAGGGAGAGAAGTCAACATATAAGAGTCATCAGGACCACGTAAAGTGGATGGTGGGTAGTAAAGGTGCAGGCATGAATATCAGCAGGGATATTGCCAAAGGGGCCAGGGAAAGCCTCTCCGAGAAGATGACATTTGAATAAAGATCTGAAAGGCAAGAAAGGGATAGGCACATGGGGACTTGAGTAACACATGTCCAAACAAGCGTCCACAGATCCCAATCCCCGAAAGAGGGAAAGGGTTTGGGCTATAGGACGGAATAGCGCCAAAGCCAGCACTGATGGCGTGTCAGCCCAGACCAGTCCAGACCAACTCACCAACAGCCGAGAGCAAGACCAGAGCTGGAGCCTCCACTCCACTCCCTGGGTTGGCAAACTGTGGCCCTTGGATCAAATTCGATCTGTGGCCTATTTTTATATGGCCTATGAGCTCAGAATGGTTTTTACATTTTTAAAGTGGTGAAAAAAAATCAAAAGAAGGATGCTATTTCATGACATGTGACGTGATATGAAGTTTCAATTTCCAAGTCTATTGATAAAGTTTTATTGGCATGCAGCCATGCACACGTGTTTACATCTGTGGCTCTGTTCATGCCACAGCAGCAGAGTTGAGTAGTTGTGAAAGACACTGTCACAGCAATGAGATGGTCTGTAACATATGAAGCATTTATATGGTCCTTTGCTGAAAATGTCTTCACCTCTTGCTGTCTTTGGAAATAGCAATACCTATGGGAGTGACGTCTCTCTAGCTAACCATGGATTCCTTCTCCTTGAAACATCTCCAGGCAGAGATGGCTATCCATGCTGGGCCCTTGGACTAAACGCTTCAGAAGGGTCTATCTTACTGTTTGCTAACTGACTGTCGATATTGATTCCTTAATTGAACAAATACGTGCTGAGTGATTTTTCCTGCATCTGACACCCCGCGAGGTGCTGAACATTCAATCTGCAACAGGATGGCTTTCTTTGGCCCTTGTCTACTTGTGGCTTATGCTCCAGTTAAATAGGTTTTCACCAGATAGGCCTTCCTTCTGTCACCCTTACCTACCTCAGCACCACAGAAACGGTGGGTGTTTAATTTGTACCATCAGAGTCAAGGCAATCAAATACGCATGCAACATTAGTATTAATGTCCTTTTAGTTACGAGATGTTTCAGTAAAAAAGAAGAAATCAGATGAAGTGAAGCAGGCGTCAGGGTTAAGTGAGAGGGGAAACCAAACTCACATATGGTCGTTTCTATCCCAGGAGTAAATCCTAGCACGGTAGCCTCCCCTGACATCCATCATAGAATGGAGGGGATCCATGAACTTGGGGGAGAATGAAAATGGCATCTAATTGGATTGCTTCAACCTCTAACTGAAATGCAGCATTTCCTTCAGTCATGAATGTAGACACCAAATCACAATAGTAGTAGCAGCGCTGTGATTTTTATCACCAATATTTTAACCAAAATGTCACAGATATTTAATGTCACAGTATAATTGTTGCAAATATCTTGCAAGATTATGTATGCTCATTATTACTTTGGAATTACAGCACTGATCAGTCGTAGTACTGGTCATGGTATTTAATGTGGATAAAGCTTATATATTGTTATATCACAAATTGGTCTCTTTAATATTTGATAACTGTATTTCAAGGATTTTTTTTTCAACCCTAAGTATTTTATTTCATGTCTTTAAAAACAGTAGTTTTGGCCGGGCATGGTGGCTTCCCGCATTCTGGGAGGCCAAGGTGGGTGATCCCTTGAGATTAGGAGTTTGAGACCAGCCTGAGCAAAGCGAGACCCTATATGTACTAAAAATAGGAAAACTAGCCAAGTGTAGTGGCAGGTGCCTGTAGTACCAGCAACTCAAGAAGCTGAGGCAAGAGGAATGTTTGAGACCAGAATTTGAGGTTGCTATGAGCTATGATGCCATGGCACTCTACCCATGAGTGAGATCCTATCTCAAAAAAACAAAACAACCTCCCCCTCAAACCCCAATAGATTTGAGAAGGGCTCCACGGATTTGACCAGGTAGCTGAAGAAGTCCACAGCCTGAGACAGTTAAGAACGTTTGTGACCTAAGGAAACCAAGGGTGCTGTAATTCAAACAGGTCTTAATCTTGGATGATTGCCACAGGAAGGGCGAAACCTGGAATTTAGGGTAGCATTGTCAGTGAAGTTGTTCAGGTTTATGGCAAAGACGAGATGATACTCTAAGCAAAATTTTGTATTTCTGAAAGTGTGTGTTTATGAAGTTGTGAATGTACACTTGATTTCTTAGAGAATTTGTGGCTCTTTCCAGATTCTCAGAAAAGTTCTTGACCCCAATATAAATTCAGAACCACCATTCTAGAAGGAGTGGTCTTAGGATGAGAACTCCTTCCATACTAGGCTATAATCCTTAGGAATAATTCCAAATATCCAGCATGGTTACTGTCTCGAGAATCCCATTTCTCTGAGCACCCCTTCCTGACCCTAATTTATTTTCGCTCAGATCCAAAGCCTTAAGTGTCCAAAAGCAAAAAAGTTTTCTATAAATGGACCAAATTAATGGCCGCAAAGTGTGTGTATGAAAGATTCCCTCAATATCTGTTTTTATTTGAGGAAGAAAAGCCTAAGTTAATCTTCATTATCACTTACGTGGCATTTCCCTTCCCAGTTTTAAATTAATACACCCTGGACATTTTACTCTCTTTCTTCCGCTCTGTACACAATCGCACAATGAAGCATTTTAATTAGACTTCCTCTAATATTAGAACACAGAGAAAAAAAAAATTCATGGCTGGTCTGAAGGACCCCAAGCTAGGAAAAAGAAAGGTAATCATTTAATTTGTTGTTGTTTCCATAAATCAGGGCCCAGTCATCAATTTCACCACATATTTGAGAGCACATGTTATTGACAATGTGTTCCCAGAGAAAAATGGAGTTTGCTGGCAAAGTTGTTCCATTTTCTGAAGATTAAATTGTTCATTGTACAGGCCGCCATCTGCCCTCCCTGGAAGATATTTAGTTGTTGGCAGAGGCATTCAAAGTCTAGAAGACAAAGTTAAATTTCTTTTTCTTTATTGCTATGCCTACCAAAGACAGATTCATTCATTCATTCATCCGTTCATTCAATATTTATCAAGTGTCTCTTTTGTGCCATATACAGGAATAAAGTCAGGGAGCTTCCAAGGAGTGGATCCCTGTGGAGGGATCACAAGTAGCCTGGTAGTAGATGTATAATCCCATGGTCCTCTTTCATACATCAGACCCCTGAAGGCCAGGCATTTTCATCCCCCAACTTAATCTGTGGGTTATCACAGGTCCAACAGAATTATGGTAAGAAGATGTGTTTTTTCAGGTGGGCGTGGCAGCTGACCCCTGTAATCCTAGCCCTTTGGGAGGCCACGGTGAGTGGATTGTTTGAGCTCAGGAGTTTGAGACCAGCCTGAGCAAGAGCGAGACCCTGTCTCTAAAAAGTAGCTGGATATTGTGGCAGGTGCCTATAGTCCCAACTATGTGGGAGGCTAATGTAACAGGTATCTTGAGCTCAAGAGTTTTTTTTTTTTTTTTTTTGAGACAGAGTCTCAAGCTGTCCCCCTGAGTAGGGTGCCATGGCATCACAGCTCACAGCAACCTCCAACTCCTGGGCTCAAGCGAGTCTCCTGCCTCAGCCTCCCAAGTAGCTGGGACTACAGGCGCCCGCCACAACGCCCGGCTATTTTTTGGTTGCAGCCATCATTGTTGTTTGGTGGGTCTGGGCTGGGGATTCGAACCCGCCACCTTAGGTGTACGTGGCTGGCGTCTTAGCCGGTGGAGCTATAGGCGCCGAGCCGGCTATTCTTCTTGAATACAGTTTGGGTCTCTAATCGCAGTCTGCTCTTTCTTGAGCAACTTTAATTCAACCCATCCTCGGGTTTCACCTGCTGCCTCAGCTCTTCTCACCTAGGTTCTCCCAGACGCTACTAGGAGAGCAATTCATTCCTCCCACAAATACCTCTTGTATCTCGTCTGGGTGCCTCGTGCAGCAGGCGATGATCAAGACTGAAATCATACCTAGCTTTCTGGAGTGTGTAGTGTAGTGAGGCAACTGAATTTGGGGAGACATTCACAGAAGTGATAAAAACATTACAACGGAAAAGAGTATGAGAGAGAATGACTGGGTGGGGGTCTGGTCTAGTCTGCACGTGTGCTCGGGTGTATCTTGGAGAAGAGAAAGTGTCATCATGGCCTTCCATAAGAAGAGCATGCTATGCCAGGATCTGAGGAACTGGGTAAACCAAGTCATCCAGATAAAGAATTGAACAAAGCGAATTCTTAGGAGAGGTCTCAAAATGTTTGGCCCTGAGCTGGAAGGAATTTGACTTGTTCAAGGATCTGAAAGAAAGCCAGTGTGGCTGGGGCACAGAGGCAGGAGGTACTGAAGCATTCTAAGTCATCGAGGTCAGCACAGACATTTGCAGCCAAATAATTATGGCTTTAATCTGGCATATTGTGTATCCAATAAATAGGAGTTCTAAGACAAATTTGGTACATATGATTTATAAAAATGCGCGTGCTTTATTCTCTGTTGTACAACTAGGTGTTTTAATCAGTCAACTTTTAGATTGAAATGATTGTCTGGAGAGGAGGAAGTTACCTTTCATTGTAAAGAACCATCATTGGGGATCCTTGTGCTGTGTGCGTGCTGCTTAAAAACTTGACACCGTTCTTTATCTAGAATAGCTTTTAAAATTTTTTCATGAGCAACATAAACAATATGGCGTGTTCATTTGGAGTGGCAATAAACTTTTTTTTTCCAAAAAGATTTTCCAATCTGTTTTCCAAAGTGTATACTTCAGGCTGGGAGAGTAAGATTCGTGTTTCTGGCTGCTGGGACTGGAGAATGGTGTTACTAGGGGAAAGACAAGGACATCGTAGGAACATCACAGGGAGGGGTAAAACTTTAAGGCCTCACCTGGGTGCTTTTTGTTTTTCTTTCCCTGGCAGCCTGTATGAGTCCTAGAAAGAAAAATGCGGTCTTCAGAGTCTCTGAAGTCCCTTGTTAAATCATCAACAATAATAGGCTACAGGCTGATGTCCCCATCCTTGTGGGTTTTGCATAAGTCCAAGGAAATTCAGGGACTAAAAATGGCAAGAAAAAAATCAATCCCTGAGATTTTGAAGCACTTCATTGCTAAGGCAGCCAAATTGCTTTCCTTGTATTCTGTTTTTTTACCTTCACCTAACTCCTGCAATGTAGCAAACAATTCTCCAAAAAGGCGAGGATTTATTTAAAGACGGGAGAGTTTGGACACCAAAAAGAGACCAGGCCAAAACACAAGCCAAGTAACTGGTGGAGCAATTATGCCCAATATTGCTGTGTCTCAGTTCATCCCCGCAACGTTAAATGAATAAAGCAGAGCCACTGCCTTCCAGGGATCCCAAGTCAGCAAGAGGGCTTAGACATGGCCATTCAATGACGTATTTGTCAATCAACAAACATTTGAACACCTACTCATTCCAGGCCCTGGGCTCCATAAGAGGGTCCCAGTGAGTGTATTAGGCAGATGTGGTCTCTGCCCTCAGGGGACAAACTTACTCTCTGGGAAAGAAAGTAAAACACAGACCATGTGACACAAAGCAGATCAGTGTTGCCAAAGGGAAGTTAAGGTTGCTTTGAAGGATCTTGGGGGTAGTGATTAATAGGTATGCATTTATTATATGCATTATGGGGGTGCAAAGCAGGTTCCACAAGGAATTAATCAATTAAATCAGAGAATCAAGAAAAAAAATTAATAGATGGAGGCTGAGCTAGGTTTTGAAAAAGGGAGTAGGGTTTTTTTTTTTTGGAGACAGTGTTTCACTATGTCACCCCGGGTAGAGTGCCGTGGTATCACAAGCTCACAGCAACTTCAAAGTCTTGGGCTTAAGTGATTCTCTTGTCTCAGCCTCCCAACTACTGGTGCCCACCACAACGCCTATTTTTTGGTCGTAGTTGTCATTGTTATTTGGCAGGCCCAGGCTGGGTTTGAACCTGGAAGGATCTTAGGGGGTAATGATTAATATGTACTTAAATAATAGCATTATGGGGGTGGGAAGCAGGTCCCATAAAAGAATTAATTAAATTAGAGAATCAAGAAAAAAAATTAATAGATGGAGGCTGAGCTATGTTTTGAAAAAGGGCATAGGGAGTTTTTTTTTTTTTTTTTTTTTTGAGACAGTGTTTCATTATGTCACCCAGGGTGAACCTGCCAGCCCCGGTGGACGTGGTTGGCGGTCCAACTGCTGAGCTACAGGCACTGAGCTGGGGTAGGGTTTTTAAAATGTGAAAGTGGAGCAGGCAGTAATCCATGCCAATGGAACAGCCAGGCATGAGGACGCAGGCTTGTTTAGGGGGTCCCTGGTGAGTTCATTGAATCAGCAGGTTGCTTCAGAGATGTGATAGTATACCACTTACTGGTTTCCTTGTTTACCTGTCCTACCCACTGTAATAGAAACTCAGTGAGGACAGGGACACTTCTGCCTTGTTTGGTGATTATTGACCGAGCCATCTAACAGTGCCTGGCACACAGTGGGTGCCTCATAAATATTTGTTGATTGAGCAAATGCTAATTATAGCTAATTACATACATGATTTTGCATGCTTGCTATGTGCTATGTGCTGTGCTGGAAAATTTGTTGATTTATTTACTCCTTAGAAAGGAAAAGAGAATTCAAACAATTTATCTGAAGGATCCCACCTAGGATTTAAACCAGGAGTGTCCAGGATACAAAATCCATACTTACAAATCAGTAGCTTTTATATACACCAACAATAGTCAAGCTGAAAAAAATAGTCAAGGATGCTATTCCTTTTACAGTAGTGCCAAAGCAGATGAAGTATTTGGGAATTTACCTAACCAAGGACATGAAAGAGCTCCATGAAGAGAACTATGAAACTCTGAGAAAAGAAGTAGCTGAAGATGTTAACAGATAGAAAAACATACAATGCTCATGGCTGGGAAGAATCAATATTGTTAAAATGTCCGTACTACCCAATGCAATCTACAGATTTAATGCAATCCCTATTAAACCACCATTGTCATAATTTAAAGATCTGGGGAAAAAAGTACTTCATTTTCTATGGAATCAGAAAAAACCTTGAAATAGCCAAGACGTTACTCAGAAATAAAAACAAATCAGGTGGAATCACACTACCAGACTTCAGGATATAATATAAATCTATAGTGATCAAAACAGCATCACAAAATCGAGAGGTAGATGTATGGAACAGAATTGAGAAACAAGAGATGAACCCAGTCACTTACCACATTTGATCTTTGATAAGCCTATCAAAAATATAAATTGAGGGAAAGACTCTCTATTTAACAAATGGTGCTGGGTGAATAAGCTGGCAACTTGTAGAAGACTGAAACTGGACCCACACCTTTCACCATTAACAAAAATTGATTCTCACTGGATAAAAGATTTAAACTTAAGACATGAAACTATAAAGATACTTGGAGAGAGTGCAGGGGAAACACTTGAAAAAATTCGCTTGGGAGAATATTTTATGAGGAGGACCCCTGTGCAATTGAAGGAACACCAAAAATATATTACTGGGATCTGATCAAACTAAAAAGCTTCTGCACAGCCAAGAGCACAATAAGTAAAGCAAACAGACAGCCCTCAGAGTGGGAGAAGATATTTGCAGGTTATGTTTCTGAAAAGGTTTGATAACTAGAATCCACAGAGAATGCAAACTAATAAGAAAAGAACAAGTGATCCGATTTCATTGTGGGAAAGAGACTTGAGCAGAAGCTTCTCTGAAGAAGACAGGCGCATGGCCTACAGAGACATGAAAAAATGCTCATCATCTTTAATCATCAGAGAAACGCAAATCAAACCACTTTGAGATATCATCTAATTCCAGTAAGAGTAGCCCACATAAGATAATCCCAAAGATGTTGACGTGGATGTGGAGAGAAGGGAACACTTCTGCACTGATAGTGGGAATGCAAGTTAATGCATTCCTTTGGAAAGAAGTTTGGAGG
This sequence comes from Otolemur garnettii, assembly GCF_000181295.1. Lineage (NCBI taxonomy): Eukaryota > Metazoa > Chordata > Mammalia > Primates > Galagidae > Otolemur > Otolemur garnettii. Next base: position 14,404,355 of record NW_003852418.1, on the reverse strand, counting down.
ACACTTAGGGAACTAAAAGTAGACCTGACATTTGATCCTGCAATTCCTCTACTAGGTATATATCCAGAAGACCAAAAATCATTTTACAACAAAGATATTGCACCAGAATGTTTATTGCAGCCCAATTCATAATTGCCAAGATATGGAAGAAACCCAAGTGCCCACTGAACCATGAATGGATTAATAAACTGTGGTATATGTATACTATGGAATAGTATGCAGCCTTAAAAAAGATGGAGACTTTACCTTTTTTTATGTTTACATGGATGGAGCTGGAACACATTCTTCTTAGTAAAGTATCTCAAGAATGGCAAAAAAAGTATCCAACATACTTAGGACTATTATGAAACTAATATATAATCATCCACACTTTCATATGAAAGATAAAACACAACTATAGACCAGGATGAAGAAGGAAAGAAGAGGGTGGATGGAGGGGAGGGGGGAGATTGAGTGGAGTGAGGGTAATCGGTGGGACCTCACCTATGGTGCATATTGCAAGGGTACATGTCAAATCTATTAAGAGTAGAGTATAAATGTCTTAACACAATAATTAAGTGAAGCGAAGGCTATAGTAACCAGTTTGATGTAAGCATTCCCAATTGTATAAAAAATCAGCACATTGTACCCCATAAATGCATTAATGTACACAGTTATGATTTAATACAAAAATTAAGAGGAAAGAAAATAAAATTAAAAAAATAATAAACCAGGGGTGTCCAACTTGTGGGCTGTGTGCTCCATGCCAATTTTGTGAGGACATTTTTTGCTTATCTATGGTGTCAGATATCACAAAAACTATGTGTAAACTTCTTTTGCTTGTGTATTTACTGTGTGGTCCAAGACAACTCTTATTTTTCCAATGTGCGGCAGGAAATAAATTAAGTTTGGACAGCCGTGATTAAGCCTAGGGCCCTCTGACTTCATGGACCACACATTTAACGGCTGTGTGATCCCGCCTTTCAGGGATCAGGAGCGGTTACCGATGTCAAAAGGGCAGTCTGGGGTGACGTGGGGAGGATCACAGCAAAGTGTTTGCAGGTCGATGAGTCAGAGATTCTGACACAGGACAGCACCATGATTGGCGAGTCACTTACAGCTTTAAGTTCTAGGCTTTTTCTCCACAAATAGGTGAGGAGTATATCCATCATTCTTGGTTTGAGGGTTGGCAACAATGTATGCAAATTGTTCCAGATGTTCTTCAGAGGTCTGCGTTTTTGAGGCTCTCCTGGGCCATCTGCCCAGTCTTGCCGGGATGACCACTAATCTTTACAGCATCCCTGAAGGAGGTGGTTGTTATGCTCCTTTTCCAGGTGAGGGGAATGTGGTCCAGAGAATGATCAATTTATATGCTCCAAATCACACAGCTACTGTAACAGGGCACCAAGTGGGACTTTCCTGTTTTATGATATTTCACAAAGTGAGAGACTATCTCACTACTCCTCATACGAGAAAGGAAATGGCCAGATGCTACCTTAACTACATGATCAAAGTTAACATCAGCGATCAGGCATGTTGACACCGTGAAACCCCTGATATGAGGCATTGAAGGGCACATCATGGGTGGACTCATCAAACCCTTAGAACAGCATCCATTTATAAGAAGACATCTGGTAAACCCAAAGTGGGACACACTCCACAGAAGAACAGACCAGGGTTTATAGCAATATCAAGTTCACAAAGGATCTAGAAATTTCAAGGGATGGTCACAGATGGGAAGAGAAGGAGACATAACAACTCAATTCAATGTGAGATCATAAATTAGATTCTGAAACTGCAACAGGACCTCTGGGGAAAAGTGGTAAGAGTCCAGTGAGATCTGTAACTTGGTCACGGGTATTGAATCAAGGTCAACTTTCGGGTTTTCATACTCTCACGGTGCTTAGGGAAGATGTTTACATTAGGGGAGCTGGGTGAAGGGTCTACTGACCTCCTCTACGTCTAAAAGTATTTCAAAATAAAAGGTTTTTAAAAAGGGAGGGGAATCTGTCAGACGCATTTCCAGGGAATCGATTAAGTGGCAGGAGAACAGACTCCTTCCTGCCACCTGCCTATCTAGAAAAAGACGACAGGAACTCATGGAGAAAATCCATGCTGGAATTTGTGGAGGGGACACTCAGAAGTCAGGGGAGTGGCCTGATGAGAAGCACTTGAAGGGACTGGGTTGCAGCAGGCAACAAGGTGGCAAGAGGGTGAAGCATGATGGTGAGTGGGTAGGGCGCTGTGGCTCACACCTGTGATAGTGAGTGGACAGGGCGCCGTGGCTCACACCTGTGACCTTGGGCAGGGCGCCGTGGCTCACACCTGTGATGGTGAGTGGGCAGGGCGCCGTGGCTCACACCTGTGACCTTGGGCAGGGCGCCGTGGCTCACACCTGTGATGGTG
>NW_003852418.1:14387537-14401476 GCF_000181295.1 Otolemur garnettii | reverse complement strand
GGCTCACACCTGTGATGGTGAGTGGGCAGGGCGCCGCGGCTCACACCTGTGATGGTGAGTGGGCAGGGCTCTGTGGCTCACACCTGTGACCTTGGGCAGGGCACCATGGCTCACACCTGTGATGGTGAGTGGGCAGGGCTCTATGGCTCACACCTGTGATCTTGGGGAGGGTGCCGTGGCTCACACCTGAGACCTTTGCACTTTGGGAGGCAGAGGTGGGGGAGGATTGCTTGAGACCAGGAGTTTAAGGCCAGCCTGAGCAACACAGTGCAACATCTCGTCTTTAAAAATAATTTTAAAAAAGTCATCCTGATTGGAGCACATCTCCCATATTAGGAACTGGACTTCTGTAGACTCAGCTCCTACCTCCACTAGGGAGTGAGGCCTGGATGCCCTCCCCACACAGGGCACCCTCTGAGGGTTGCGACAGCAGTTCTTTATTATAAGAACGTATGAATAGATGTCTCCCTTTCTGCCAACCCTCGTCTCAAGATCCAACACCCACTCAAGAAGGATGCGTCTTATAAGAAGAAGGCAGAGGATGGAGAGGAGAGTGAAGAGCTGGGCTCCTGCCCTGATCCTGTCCCCGAGAGGTGGCTCTGCTCACGTCTCTGTCATCCTCCAGCAGGAAGCTTGGTGGCTTCTCACTGCAACGGCAGAGATGCAAGCTCATCCCAAGCCTTTGTTACATCACATCTGCAGGCATCTGCCTGGCCAGAGTAAGTCCTATCTGAGCTTAGAATCTGGATGAGAGGACACCACAAAGTGCCATGGAGCTGGAGGACATGGATGTAAGGAAGGTGAAAACCCAGGGCCTTCGGACCACCTACCCCAGCAGCTGCGGAGGAAAGCGGGAGGGCTGGGATTGAGCCGGGTTTCGCCTGTCTGTGAAGCCTTTCTGTGTGTTCCGCTGGTCACCTTCTGCCACTGGCTAAGTCTGAAATGATAGAGGAGCACGGTCCAAGTGGGACAGCGTGAGGTCTGGCTGGCATGAAGTCCGAAGCTGTCAGCGTCACTCTTTTGGTTCCTTCTCCTTGGTGTTTTCATGTTCGGTGTGCATTGGTGTCCTTGCCACTTTGGCAGGGAGCCAAAGTGATTCTCAGGATCACACCTCTAGGAGCTGACCAATACACAGAGTTCCAGTGTTGGTGGCCAGCTTTGCACCAGCTGGACCAGAGCTGTGACATTGAGGCACCAGGTTTTCCTGGACACTCTTGACTTGGCTAATCCCCATTGCCAGTGAGTAGAGTGCTCAAAAAAGTCACTTAAGGCTCGGCGCCCGTAGTTCAGTGGTTACCGCACCGGCACATACACTGGGGCTGGCGGGTTTGAATCCAGCCCAAGCCACCAAACAACAGTGACACCTACAACAAAAAAATAGCTGGGCTTTGTAGCAGGCACCTGTAGTTCCAGCTACTTGGGAGGCTGAGGCAAGAGCCTTGCCCAAGAGTTTGAGGTTGCTGTGAGCTGTGATGCCACAGCACTCGACCGAGGGTGACATAGTGAGACTGTGTCTCATACACACAAAAGAAGTCACTTAAATCAGGCCTGGTAAAGGGGCACTGCATCTTTGAGTGATGAGGTTGGGGGACAGGGAAAGCATTTTCCACTAGTTCATGTCTTACTGTATGGCGTTCTGATTTCATGACACTTTGTAATAAATCATCGCTTATCACTCACATGGGAACGTGACAGGGCCGCAGTTAAGATTCGTTAGTGATTGTGAAGAGGCGACATGAATTGCGGAGTATCGGGGCTCCTTGATCATCTCCCTGTCCAGTGTAGGCACTGTTTTTTATTGTTGTATTTACTGTAACCGTTGTTTAAAGCATAAATAGTGGAAGGCAAAAGCACCAAATATGAATAATGAAAATAAATTTGTCTTATTTATGTGCTTATGGGAGAGTTTGACAATTATTTTGCACAGCAGTTTGCACCGGGGTTGGGAGTTGCTGCATTCAGAAAAGTTCCTTACACTTCAAGTTTCTCCCTCTCCTCTCTGCCACCTTTATTTTATATAACGGGAAATGCCAGCACATTCAAGTTCAAGGGCGGGAGGCCCCAGCATGGGTGTCATTCCAGTCTGAGGCTCCGGGTTACTGAAACACATCAGCTGCAATGCTCGTGACAGAGGCCTCCCAGAAGATGTGTGTGCGTTAACAGGCCTTTCCTTCAGATCCCAAGGAGCAAGGGACAGTGATTTAAAAAAGGAAAAAAAGAACCAGGGTTGGGCTGGGGAGGGGCCAGGATGCAAAATACAACCTTCAATTGAAATCTAAAGATGGCCCAGCTGGTTGGCCGTTTGGGATGAGTAATGACTTTGGTGCGAAGGTCCCGGCTGCTGGACCAGACCACCCTGGGAGGTTTGTGATTAAAGCACCAAAGGTTATAGGGCTGTGGACACATCGACATATTCTAGAAAATTCCCCAGAAAGATTCAGTGATTTTGGACACTTGAGGCGGCTCCAAATGTTTACTTATGGAGAGACAGGAAAACAAGGCTGTCCTTGAAATGCTGACGGGGCTCTCCTGATTAACGCCTGCCAAACTGCGTCCCCAGGCTCCCCTTCCACGCGCTGGGTTGGCCACTCCTTTTCCTGGGTGTTCTCTCTGTTACCCCCTCCCCAAATCACACTTAGCAGCATCCCGGCTGGGGAGGGGACAGCCCCCAGCAGCTCCACCATGAGCGCCCATGGAACTTTCTGGAGCAGTTGGGGCAGAGCCCTCTGTGGAGGGAGAGCATTGCCTGGCAGCCATTTTCGTTTCTTGAGAGTTTCTGGAATGTGCCAGATGGTTCTACAGAGAACTGTGACTAACTCACAAAGTTAGAAATGGAAGCTAGAGAAGGTTTTCTGAGAATCTGGGGCTTCGGTCAACCCTGGCCTGTATGATTCTTGGGCTGAAGAGGAGGTCTGTTTAGATGTAGGATGAACGACCTCTCCTGGTGTTAGCCCCCCGTCCTGAGAGGCCCCTCAGTCCTCAGCAGACGGTGATGGCTGGTCGCTGTATTTAAACCCTAGAGCAGTAATTTTCAACTGGTGTGCCCACTGATGTCCCGTGTGTTACACAAATATTTAAAGATCATTAAATTATTTTTAAAAGAAGTTCAAAGCACAGTAAGTGTATTTTGTTTTAATTCTTTTTTTTTTTGATCAACATAATTGAACCACACCATGGAGGTTTAACTATAGGTTCAAGGGCGCCTTGAGATTAAAAAAGGTTGAAAAACCCTGCTGTGGAGTGACAATGTCCAGGATTTTGTTTCTTTGCCCCAATTCTGAAGAGCGTCAATGCTGCCTCTGTTTCCTTCATCCACTCTGGGGCTCTTTACTGAGTGCCCTTGAACTCACCTGGCCTGGCTCTTTGTGGTTTTCAGCAGGCAACAGCCACCATCGGTAGGACTTCTGGGTCTCAAGCTCCTCCTGGGTACTTTCTGCTAATAATCTCTGCTTCTCAGACCTCCCCTGCTACATTTGTATGGACTGGCTTATTTTGCTGATGTGAGAAGTGTGGCTCAGAGGGGCTTCCAAGCTCTCCCAGTAGAGCTGTGTGGGTCTTAGTGCAAAAGCCCTTTCCATGAATTATGTACAGTCATAGTCATTAACTGGCTTTAAGGCTTAGAACTACGTTTGAGGGTTGGTCAGACAATCAGAGAGCTGGAGCCCAGAGAGGCCAGGTGATTGAGTCAAGGCCACACAGGGCTGGTGAGTGGAGGAGTCAGAGCTAAAGGCTTCTAAATCTGTGTTGCCCTTGCACTGACTTCTCTTTCTTCTTTCATGGGGAAGAAAATGAAGACCAGAGGTCCTCAAATTTCTGTCCTATTTAGAGTTGATAAAGATACAATCTGAACTGTACTAGCTCACATCTGAATACTTTTAATGCATGTTGATTATATATTAAAATGGTACTTCTTATGTTTTCTAAATATTTAAAAGATCCCTCTTAAAAATTATGACAGAAACATCAAGCTTGCTTCCTTAACAGAGCTATAAGGGCCTTTTCCCTTTTTTTCCCTGAATCTATGTCATGGCATTTCAAACAATTCATCACACCAGTTTGGGGAAGAAAAAAGGGTGGCCATTTGCATCCAGAACAAAATATTGGCAAGAAAATGTGGCCAATGCTTCTAGAAAAGGTGCTCCTTTGGAATTAAATGGTGATGGATGTTTAAGAACCAGTCTCAATGCAAAACTGTAATCTTTGCAAACGGCTGCGTCTGTGGATGGCATTAACATGCTCAATGTTCTTTACAGAACCGGGGACATGCTATTAAAAAGGCATCCCATGCCTGCACGCAAGCTGAAGTTTTATCTTAAGTGGGATGAGAAATTACCGCAAATTGGTTTTTTGCTTCAAAAACGGTTTAATAACAATCACACACAGAGCTCCCGTCCACACAATGCCTCACTTATTTTCATCACAAACCTCTGCTAGCTTCAAAACAGATATCGAAACAGGGGAATACACATTTGACAATGCTGTTAAGGCAAGTTTGCTAACGATTTTTGAACAACCTCCAACTGAGGCCTAAATGCCGACAATATCCATAAACAACTCTATACTGCCCAATTAGGGAGACAGAGACATAGCGTCCTGTCAGGGAGATTTGCATGGCTAAGAGTCTGAGATCAAGAGAGTGATGAGGGATGGCTCGGAGTGATGGGGGGCTCGCAGACGGATGACTATCATTACGATATTACGGGGACTCACACCTTCCCAATTACTGGCAGGATTCATTAATTACCTCCGCATTTCCCTAATAGAATCCATGCTCTGGCTTATCAGCGCCTTCCCTCTGTCTACCTAAACCCCCACTCAGCAGTCGATCACCTATGAAAAATTAGACAGTGCAGCTCGGAGTGGCCTATTTAAAGGAAAAAGAAAAATGAATATGAGAAGGGGGCGGGGAAGTGCAGGAGGGAGAAGTTCAAAGCCACAGACGCAGCATTCTTCAGACACCGGGTCTGCTTTTCCTTCCCTTCCTGGAACTGCCACAGAAGGAGATTAGTGGCAGTTGCAGGGAGTACACTGTGGTAAGTGTGGACACCTTAAGTGTCTCCTTTGCACACACATGCACACATTCATACATTCCCTGCTTCACATTTTGCAATGAATTTTTGTCATATGTACAATAAGATATACCTGCTGCCTGTGCTTTTGGCCTCATCTGCTCCTCCTTCCCTACTAAGCCCCAGCTCTGCAGGCCTTTCTGCTGCTCTATCACATTAGACTCAGGCCTGCCCCAGGGCCTTTGCACTTGCTGCTCTTTTTTTCTAGAACATGATTTGCATAGGCCAAGTTCAGCTTGTGACTTGTGTTTGTATAGCCCATTCAACTAAGAAAGTGTTTGCATTTTCAAAGGCCTGTAATGAAAAAAAGGGAGAGAAAGAGAAGGAAGAGAAAGAAAAGGAGGAGAAGGGAGGAGGAGGAGAGAAAGCAGCAGCAGTTTTGCTGATCCCTGGGCTAGAACGACATTGGTTTGGACCTTTTCAGGGCTGGCTTCTTTTTTCTGAACACTCAATCTGAAGCAGCCTGTAGTTACCTTTTATATTCCTTTGCTTAATTTTTGTCACAGAACTCATCTTTAATGAATGCTAGTTTATTTGTTGTATTTATTCATTTACCACAGTAGTTCTCAATCTAAAGGGCTGTTAAAAATACTGATGCCCAGGCCTGACCCCCAGAGGATTTGGTTCAATTAGGATTGGAACTTGACACTGATACACATGGATTTTTACAGCTGCCCCCTGCCCCCGCCCAGACTCGATTGCATAGTTAAGCTTGAGAACCCCTGGCCATTGTTTTCCCACTGGGATGTGGGTTCCATAAGATCAGGAAAGTGGTCTCTCTGGCCACTGCTGTGGCCCTGGAACGTAGAACAGTGCCTGAGACTGAGAAGACCCTTGGTCAATGTTTGATGAATGAATGAAAAAATATTTATCATATACATGCACAAAGAATTAAGGACGACAGAAATGTGACAGTGATGTAAGGTCTCCCAAGCTGAAATTGTGCATTAGAAATGGGTGACAGTTCCAGGAACCCCCTGCGGTTGCAGGAGGCTCAGCTCCCATTAGGGATAATGGAATGTGCAGCTCCCAGGCTGTCCTCTTGTTACCATCAGCGGCATTATCAGTGATCAACTGCTTTTACAATTATGCAGAGTGATTCTCCCCGTGTGAAGATTCTGCAACCACCAAACTCGCTTCTCCTTTTAAATTAAATATACTGAAAAGAGCAGAGATTTCAATCCTTCATCTGTTCACAGATGAAAAAACATTTCCAAATCGTCAGTGATCACATTTCTTTTTTTTTTATTCTAAGGATGGCCAACTGTTCCCAGTGATTTCGATTACATTTCCTACCTATTATTTCATGTAATGGCATCCCTTAAATTTTAAATTAGCTTTGAAGAATAAAAATAATTGAATTCCTGCTGTTTTGTGTACATAGAGGGTGACAGGAGCTAATGTGATAATTTAAACTGTAAATGAGTCTTCACTTTGTGTTCATTAATTACAGCTAATTACTGAATTACAAACCTTCTTGGTTAGGCACTGTTATGTATTCATGTAGCATGTTGAATCTCCAGCTGGTATAAAACTGTTTTATAGACTTACAAGCTGACACACCAAGCTACCACTGAAACAATTCAGTTTGAAAACAAGGGGGGTGGGAATACGCAACTGCACATGCTTCTTGGAATTAAAAGAATAGAGGCAGTGCTTCCAACTCATATTTTTGGGAATAGAAGATCTTGCACATATAATTAGAACAATTTATGCCGCGGGAGGTGGGGGTTTGGCGGGGGGAAGGAAGCAAGGCTGTTCTCCACTCTGGGTGAAAATCTATACTGGAGCATGTCATTTGTGAGATTCAAGTGTTCCTGCCCTTATCTCCTTGTTCCCTAGAAACTGAGCATCGTAATTATTTATTAACTGATCCTGCTTTTAATAACAAAGAAGCATAAAGGACGCCAGAAATCCTGCCCCATTTTCATGACCAGAAATGGCTATAAGGAAAAGATTCAAACAGGCAGGTCAAGGATTTGGTCATGGCCAATTCTCTTATTAGGTTAAAAACAACACTTTTTTTTTTTTTTTTTTTTGCTAGCAAGCTAGGCCCTTTGGATTATGAAACATTAGTATTGTCTGCATTATTTCTGACTCCAGATGGAAGACTCTGTGATGTCTGTTTTATTAAGATATTCCCTAAAAGAGTTGGAGAAGCACTCCCATTGAAGTGTGAGCTCTGCTTGGCCAAATACACTATAACTATTGAACAAGGAGATGTGCAAAGCCAGCGGGTAAGTTCCTTAGTTACATTCCTGTGTTTTTAAAAATTAATTTGGTAATTTGGTCGAGCATCTACTTTACGAGGGACAAAAGGCTCAACAGGCTGAGACAGCAAAAGATGACTCAGCAGGGATTTTATACCTGGCACAGATCATTGCTGTGTCCTCTGGGTTACAACCCTGATTTTCCTTTGGGGAGCCACCACTCTCTCCTTCTCAGGTCATGGATTTGTGGGGGGCTCACCCCAGCCCCCAGCAACAGGGCTGGGCATGTGACTAGAGTCTGGCCAATCAGCACCTCTTCCCCTGGCCATAGCCATTGGTCCAGGGCTGGGCACATGACCCAAGTTGGTCAGTGAAGGTTCGCCCCCACCCCCATAGCCCTTTTTGCTGAGCTCTGTTAGGTGTCTCCTCCTGGGGGCTGCTGGTGGTTTCTGAGCCACCACTTGGAGATTATATCTGTACAGAGGAAACAGGTGAGAGGCTGAGAAGACCAGATTTCCAATGATACCATTTAAGCACTGGCTGCGGCTTTGTCTGAACAGTCCTAATATGCACATGAGTAATAGACCAAGGTGCAGGTGGACGGTGTCACACAAGATGTGCAGAGAATGCTGTGCCGGTGCCCAGAGGAGGGAGGACTTTTCTAGCTTGGGAGAAAAAAGAGATAATAGGAGCCTTTCGGGATGAGGTGGCGTTGGAGCAGGACTTTGAAATGTTGGAAGGATTTATGTGGGAAGAGGTGCAGAGAATGGAACAAGATGGAATTGCAAGAAAAGTCTGAAGCTTGTACTGGGATCGCACAGAACTGCTGGGGCCAAGAATGCAGAAAAGGGGGAAGGGAAGACCCGAGGGAAACAGGTGTTAGCATCTCTGTGTAGGTAAGTCATGTACAGCCCTGGGTGCAGACGTGCAGACACCCTGCAGGGCGGTGTGAACCCTGCCCAGGGCAGTCTTCAAGCTCTTTAGTTTTGTGAATTTTATGATCGAGACAACTAGGGTAGTTTCTTGAAGATAAAAGGAAAGGAACATTATCTTCCCTCATTCATCACAGACAGGGATTCTGTGGGATCAGACTCCCCCAAATTCTTCCAGAGCAGGAGTTCCACTCCAACTGTGCCTACTGTGTGCACGGTCCTGTGCAAGATTTCCTGGCTTTAGAAGGGTCAGAGTATGCTCACTAAGTCATCAGGTTTCTCCAGACACTGTCTTAAATACTTTAACAGCAGAGGCAACAGAAACAGCCATGGCCAACCCTCATGGAGAACTCACTGTATCCCTAACGCTGCACTGAGCTTAACCATAACACTCTGTTCTCATTGTTGTTGAAATCACATATTAATGCAGCAATTACTGTGTGCCAGGCCTGAGTGCCTTTCAATTGTGTGGCACCGTCACACCGCACCGTCTCAGTTGTGTGAGGTTGGGAGTTTGTGTTATTACCACACCCATCTTACAGATGAGGAAACTGAGGCTCAGGAAGATAAAGTCACACCCCTAGAATCACACAGCTCGCAGGCAGAAGAGCCAGACCTTGAGTTTAGATAAATGGGATTCTCAAATGAATGTTCTTGGCCCCCCTCTTATTTTTGTTTTTTACATGGGTAAGTTTTAAACTTTTATTTGAAATCCTTTCTGCATTACGTGCTCATTACCCTGGAAAAAAAGAAACAGTGAAGGGAAGAGTCATCCCAGCGGTGCTTCCTATCACCCCTCTTCCTGGTTTTGGTGACGTCTTTACTGCCTCCTCTGCCAGAAGGTCCCTTCGTGATCGTACTTGTCTTTGCCAGTCCAGTGTCCTGTGCTAGAATCTTGCACAGGGCCGTGCACGCAGTAGGCACTCAGAAGATAGTGGTTGAATTGGGATGCATTGAATTGAAATCATTCCTTATCTGAATTTTTTAAGAGCCAGCACAGTCTCCAAACAAACAAGGAAATCCCTTAAGAAAGGACCGGATTTCTGATTTAGAAAGCTTCCTGTCTTTTTGTGGTTTGGGAATATCATGTGTCCTAGACGTTTTTGGTTTTGCTTGCTTTCTTTTATATTCATGGGCATTCAGAAATTCTATGTGAAAAGAAAGCACATGTTATCCTTTTTTGGCTTGGAGGAATTTTGGAGTGGGTTTAGGCAGACCGGTCTGAGCACATACTCTTGAGTTGCTGGGGTGGCTCACCAGCACCCCCTCAGCAGCTGGGCGTCCAAATCTGCCTCCTCTCAGCTTGGCCACAGCCTGGCAAACAACTGACGTCCTTGGTGTCAGGCAGATGGTCACAGGATTGTCAGTGGACCCTGAGAGGCCTCAGAACTGTCTGCAGACCCCAAACAGATCTACACTGAGTCACATGGCTTCGGTTTGCTTTGTGGCCGCCCAGACTTCCTAAGGGCTGTTTGGTTCTGTGTGTTTGTTGTAGCTGGGAGCCCAGCATTGGCCTTGATAACCACTACACATGGAAACAAAATCAAACATCTCCTCAGGGACAGCTCATGTGTCTTTCTTGACAACAGCTGGCCTTCATGAAAACTGTCTTCCTTGTTATTCTTCCAAAACTTATTTCCAGGACCACATGGCTTAGTACCTCTGATTATTTTGTCTTGCAGCACAGGTAAACTACTTCTGGTGAGTTGACCTTGACTCCTGTGTAGCACAGTTAGTATCTTGAAAGTGAAGACAGTGGGTTTGGATTCAAGGTCCAGATCTACCCCTTCCAAGCTGGGTAGGGGCAGCCTACCAAAGCCTTGAACAAACCTCTTTGCCATTCAAACACTAAATTTTCTCTCTCTCTTTCTTCTTTTTTCCCCTCCAATATTTGCTTTATGCAACAAAAAAAATTTCCTTGTCTGTAGAATGTGAATGATGGTAACACCTACGGGGGCACTGTGATGACTGCTTGAGGTACTGTGTGTGAAATCCTTAGCAATCATAGTGAAGACTCAACAGGTTATTTTTATGGTGGTGTTGGTGTTGATGGTGGTAACAGAGTTAATGATTTTTATGTAGCCCATTACACTCAGGAAAATTTGGACCAACACTATTTGTCTAATCAACATTTGGGGATCGATTAATGCTAATTCAGAAAGGAAAACAGATCTCCAATCAATGGCTGGTGGCTGGATGAGACAGAACTGGGAGGAGAAAGAAGTGAACTGACATCACCTCTACTGCGGGGCCAGTCCCCGGGGCAGACACTGCGAGTTGCCTACTGCACATCCGTTTCCCTTTTCTTCCTTGCTAATGAAACCCTGATTTTGTTTTCGGTGGCAATGTTCCCAGCTAAATCCTGCATGGGACCTCGCAGCTGGAGATGACAGAATTACACAGCTCTGGCAGAAGAGGTTCCAGTGGAATTGTGCTGAGTTTCTGGGAAAGATCTGTTCCCCCAAGAAGAGGAACAAAGGTGGCTAATACTGTTATTTCACTCCTTTCCCCACCATGAATGTGGATGTGATGCAGCCATCATGCAACTATGAAGCAATGACCAAAAGACTCACAAAGACACCTTCTAACATGGTTACTCCAGTGACCCACTGCCACGGTTATCTAAAGAGCTTAAAACAGAGGAAGGAAAATTGCCATATGTTCAAATACTTAATTATTTTGCTGCAAGTAAAATTGCCTTTTATTTGCAGCCTAAAGCATTCCTAAGTTCTAACCTTCTTGCTTTTTCTCCATAAGAAATAAAACATTGGAAGCCCAATGAAAAAAACCAAACTCTTTGGTTTTGCATGAATAATGTGTAAGACGTAGCAGCTATAGTTTCCTTTACTAACTCAGTAACAGCACACAAAAACCACAGGAATAATAGCTGATAGTAATAACTGATAAGAGCTATGCGTTTTCTGGGCCAGAGGCACTGCGCTACCAGGCACATGGCAGGTGCTGAGAGAAATATTTTAGAATAGGAACGAGAGCATAAATGGTGGATCACACACCCCCATCAACACCTCCACTAAATGGCTCACCATTTCCCCTCCCTGATTTGATTTCCTTATTTCTTTATCCCTGACTATAAATGTAAATGGAATAATAAAATTCCTACCTCACAGATTTTTTTTATTTTTTATTTTTTTAGAGACAGAGCCTCACTTTGTCACTCTCAATAGAGTGCTATGGTATCACAGCTCACAGCAACCTCCAGCTCTTGGGCTTAGGCAATTCTTTTGCCTCAGCCTCCCAAGTAGCTGGGACTACAGGTGCCCATCACAACCCCCGGCTATTTTTTGTTGCAGGTTGGCCAGGGTCAGGTTCAAATCTGTCACCCTTGGTATATGGGGCCAGTGCCCTACTCACTGAGCCACAGGCACCACCTGTCTCATAGAGTTCTAAATATCAAATAAATTACTACATGTAAAAAGCTTAAAACAGTATGTGTTACCTGGCAGGTGTTCAGTGTATGTCAGGGATTATTATTACCAGGACCAGGCACTGTGCTAAATGCGCTTCTTGCATTATCTTGGTAAGGTTAACACAGGGACCAACAGCTGGGTGACTTTGGTCACATCCATTCATGTGCTGTTTCTGAGTCCAGTTATTTACATCTATAAAATGTGGATTACCATAGCAGAGCTTCCTAAACTTCTTTCTCTTATACACAACCTTCTCCATCTCTGCCACATCACTATCATTTATATTATCTCTATCATTTTATCATCTAATATTTTTCTTTAATTTGAGTAATCTTTTAAAAGCCTTATCCTCCTAAACAATAATGTCTGTGGACTCATAGATATATATAGTGATTTTGTCTCTTGGGGGACATTTGGAAGTGTCTGGAGATACTTGGGTTGTCCCACCTAAAATCGTGATGGTGCTGATGCTGCTGGATGGATGGTGCTGATGGTGAGCCCAGGGGGGCTGCAAAATGCCCCATAGTGCACGGGGCAGCCCTCTTCAGTCCACAGTGTCCACAGTGCACGGGGCATCCCCCTCCAGTCCACAGTGTCCATAGTGCCAACATTGAGAACCCCCAATACACACACACAAGTACTTGAATATGCTTTAAGACAAATGTACTACTATGAATGAAAAAGTCATCCACATCCCATCTAAATCCCCCTGTGCAGGACTTTCAAGGTCAAGGGTATTGAGTGCTGGGAATCCCCTGAGAAGCGACATTCTTAAGTCCCCTCCCTTCCTTTATACTGCAGGTTATTATTATTATTATTTTTTATCACTTCAGACTAAGAAAAACATTTCTTCAGAAACAAAACATCATCTTTGGCAAAGAAACAATCCTGATTTCCAACCAGCAATAATTGGCTGGACGTGGTGGCTCAACCCTGGAATCCTCTACTACTCTGGGAGTCCGAAGCAGGTGGATCACTTGAGTCCAGGATTTTGAGACCAACCTGAACAAGAGTGAGACCCTGTTTCTACTAAAAATAGAAAAATTAGCGGGGTGTTGTGGTGGGTGCCTATAGTCCCAGCTACTTGGGAGGCTAAGGCAGGAGGATGGCTTGAGCCCAGTTTGAAGTTGTTGTGAGCTGGACTGAAGCCACCTTACTCTAGCCTGGGTGGCCAAAAACCCCACAAAACTAATAGCAATAATTGTAACTGTGTTCATCTGTAGAATAGTCTGATTTTCCAGAGACCATAAACCAAAACTTTGAGACACAGCTGTCTACCTGGAGCACTATGACCCCCACAGTACGGTCACCTGGAGCCATGCCAATAAGGGGACCTTCACCTTTCCCAGTAGAGCAAAGAGCGTCTCAATGTTTTCCCCACCCTGACCTGGGACGCCTATCCTTCACATCATGACATCCTCATCACCCTCAGCGGAACCCGTGTTAGCTCACGATGTCCCCTTTGTCTTTTTCATTCAGAAAATTGTAGCGTAATGCCAAGGAGTTCATCAACTACCCTCATCCTTCGGCAATGACTGGGAGTAGATTATTTGCAATTCAATCCGATTGATTCAGAGTCTCAAGACTGCATCTAAAAACTGTGAATTCAGAAAATTCCTCAGCCAGTTTCCTAAACCAGAGCCGCTTACAACCCCATGCGAGACACTGTGATAAGAAAGACTAGACAGAGACCGATCCAGAAAAGTGACTTCAAATTGATGCCGTGTTCTCTGTACTGCGCTATACGGAAGCGTGATGTTTTTCCAGTTCAGACTTCATTCCTCAGCACGTTTGCTAAAGACGGAGCTGCATTTCCCATTCCCCAACGGGAACGCTGAGCAAGTTCAAGTAACTTCATTTTTTCAATCCTTAATCTCTGGGTTTTCCACATGACCGGCTGGCCTAACAGACACTCATCTGTTGCATCAGGTCTAGCAGAGCCTCCCCGTTCCTGAAACTGGTGCAGAGCCATGACCTTCTAGACTGAGTTTCTTAAGACCAGAGACATCAGTCAGTGCAAACCTTATATAAAACCTCTTGCAGCAGAGTTCATGTCCTTTTGATGATTTGGATGAAGTAAAGGATTTCTGGAAGGCCGTACCATCTCAGACCCACATACCTTCTCATATGTTCAATCACTCAAACTGTCCCCTCTTTGTTGAAGTCCTGAGCATTAGCGTTTTTTGCTTACTTGTATACCCATGTTGGGTCAGGTGTCTAGACCTCCCCCATCTCATCCCTCTGGGTCAGGTGTCTAGACCTCCCCCATCTCATCCCTCTGGGTCAGGTGTCTAGACCTC
>NW_003852418.1:14359507-14387460 GCF_000181295.1 Otolemur garnettii | reverse complement strand
CCTCCCCCATCTCATCCCTCTGGGTCAGGTGTCTAGACCTCCCCCATCTCATCCCTCTGGGTCAGGTGTCTAGACCTCCCCCATCTCATCCCTCTCCTAATGTGCATGGAGGTCTTGAGAGTCAGGAGGCAGCTGAGATTCTATGGAGAAGACTACAGAAAGGCAGCAGTAAGTTGGGAGAAGATTGTAGAAAAAACAAGCACTTCTAGGAGGTGACCCTCTGCTATACTTGATAGAGCTGCTCAGTGCAGACACCCCAAATTCATGGCCCTCATTCCAACTTAGATTGTCCCGTTTTCCATTTTGGATCCGGAGACCAGTATCTTTGTGAGCTCCTCTGCTGTTGGCTTCTTGCTGTCTCTAAAGTTGAAGAGAGGAAAATAGATGCCATTTCTTTCCTAGAGACACCTGCTTGCACAAGTTACAGGTGACCCTCCGCGCTTTCCCCCTGCAGAGTGAGGCGTTGGAGTAGACAGGAGTGGGTGGTGGGGGTGGAGATCTGGCACGCAACCCGGAAGGGTAGAGGAAACTGACATCATACCTCGGGTCTCTCCACAAAGGTTTGATTCTCTTTCTGAGGATGATCCGCCAATCCGTAATCAAGGGTTAATTTCACAGCTCACTGCTTCATCTAGCATAATATCCATTCAGACTAATTAAATCTGTCTAATAATGTGAGTGTCTTTGTCTTTGTTCTTCCCCTTCTTTGTGTTACACCCTTCACATCTCATCTCCAGAACCACACGCCATCACACTCCACTTGACAAGCAGAATCCATCCCTAAAATTAAAACATTCCTGACCTATCTGCAATGACAAGCCAGGCGAGCTTCACGGCGCTCCGGCCCATGAAGGGAGCTGACACATTTGTTTTTAATTTCAAAAGAGTAGAAAGTGAAGATCTGACCCCGTCAATCAAGCGCTGTGACAAGTTTAATCATTGGTGCCCCACAAAAATCACAGCTAAATAGGAATGCAAATACTGTATCACACGGCTCTTATAAATGCTAATCAAGGCGAAGTAATCAACTGACAATTTCACTGATCTCTTTTCTGAAGAAGTCACTCAAGGCTCTGTCTCTGGGCCACAAAGAGAAGAGAAAAAGACAAAAGGGACGTATAAGCCCCCACCTTCCTTTTATTTTTCCTTCCGGGAGATTTCTTCTTAAAGAGAGAATTCACTCTTTTGATCCATCGTTGAACTTTAAAGCCAAGAACTTACGCAGTTATGTGTCGAGGATACTTTATTACCAGTGCCCAGAAAACGCGCTGAAACTTCCGCTAAAATAAAAATCATCATTTGTCTCTGTCGTTAACCTCGTCTCAAATTCTCTTATATCTTAAAAGTCAGTGACCTTCTCTGTTAAGATGGGGGGAGGGAAAAAAAGTTTTGTAACTAGTCGGAAACCTGAAAACTGGGATGCCCGTTAACTCAAAAAGAAAAAGAAAAACAAAGAAGAAGAAAAATCCCTCTTACAAACTTAAACCCACTGCTGATGAAGAATTCATAACCCCTAAGAACTTCTGAGCCGGGGGGTCTCTCCCCTCAGCTTTGGACGCTTCACTGAGCTGGGGCAGAGGGGACAGGATTCGGAGACCTGCTTTTCACGTCCAATTTCACACAGAACCCGAGGGCTTTGTGTTTACAAAACTTAGAACTTGAGGGGTTTTCTTTTTGCTATTTTATTTTTTAACCAGAAGTTTCTGGTTAAGACAACCGATTTATTCGTTACTGCCCACTGTAGACAACCATCTCATGGAGTCATAGCAGGGAAGGAAAAACCAGCATTAAGTCACTTCCATTTTGTCTGTCAGTGTTTATCCTGGGCTGTGTAAACAGAACATTCCAGAAGTTCAGGTATTGGCAGATTAATTTCTGTCGCGCTAACAAATCCCACCTCCAAATGCCCAGGGTAATCTTCATGTTAAGTTTAGAGAAGTGGGAATGTCTGGCTTTTTTAGAAGAGAGTAAGGTTTTTGTCTCCTGTCATGTTCTATGCAGGGAGGTGGAGAGGCCAAATCCAGACTACCCCTGGCTTTTTTTTTTTTTTTTTTATGGTATAGCCCAGGAGCTAAAAATGTTGTTTACATTTTTTAATATTTGAAAAAAAGAGGGGAAAAGAACATAATATGTCATGGCACAAAAATGACCTGCAATGCAAATTTCAGTGTTCACGAATAAAGTTTTATTGGGACGTGGCCTATCATTTACATGTCGCCTGTGGCTGTCTTCAGGCTATAATGAGAACTTGCCACTGAGGTTGTACAACCTGCAAATCTAAAATATTTACTGTCTGGCCCTTTATAGGAAAAGTTTACCTGCTCCTGTTTTATATCCTGTTTTATAGAACTTGGGTATTTCTCAGTTTGCCCGGCCATGTACATTCTCAGTAAACACCAGCTTGTCCAAGTGAGCAAGTGTTAGTGGTTGCCCAAGCCAGGACAATCCCAGAGCCCCAGGTGTGGCCAGCTGTCCTTCTGTTCTCCCTGGGTGCATTCTTTCAAATTAAGATCTAATTCATTTTCGAATAATAATGAGTCTCCAATAATAAAATATTGACAGCAACAAAAAAGGGAAGACTGTACTCCATTTCCACTCTGGTGTACAGATCCTGGAAGGCCATGTCACCAGAAGTCATAACTCACACGCTGGGAAATCAAGAGGTCATTTCATATTTCTTCCTGCCAAATGTGCCCAGGTACTAACAAAATCATATGTGTGTATATATGTATATAGATGCATGACCCCCACACATAAGCGTGTGTGTATTTAAACAAACACATTACTTTCTTTTAAACACATGCAAATAATGGTCACCCAGAATGTTGCATTAATATTTTTTAGAGTGGTTTCTTTATGCCCATTTCACGGCTAAGCTGATTTTCTGTGGGTTCGGGACATGATTCTCACCTGGGAGTGACTTGTCCTCTAGGAGGAGGTGGCTAGGGAGCTGGGAACACTTGGCAGCGTCTGGAGACATTTTTGGTTGTGACGATTTGGGGGAGGGGCAACAGACGTCCAATGGGTAGAAGGCAGGGAGGCTGTCAAATGTCCCACGTACTCTGCAGACAGCCCGCAGGACGGCTGCCACAGCTGGGAACTGTCTGGATCAAATGTCAGTGCCAAGGAGTATTGTAAATACCTCAGTCAGGGAAGCAAAAGCGTGCAACTTATTGACTCTGGTGTCAGATAAACCTGGTTTAAAACAAGATTTCTCCAACGTAGCACCATTGGCATTGGGGCTGGATAATTCTTTGCCATGGACTGAGGCTGTCCTGTGCAGTGTAGGGTGCTGGTAGCATCGCTGGACTCCACTCCGTAAGTGCTAGCAGCTCCCTCCCCCCCAGCTCCACTGCAAGACAACCAAAATGTCTCCAGACCATGCAAATGTCCCTTGATGGGAAAGCTTGTCTGAGTTGAGAACCGCTCGTTTAAACTGCTGAATTGGGTACTTGATGGTTTGGTCATTTCCAACCTGTCATTGACCATCTTGGAGCGTCCTGTTGCCTAACCAGTCAAAGGGTGGGTAAAATAAGGCAACTTGGCGGGAGGCTGTGTGGATTAAACAGCTGCCGTGAGGTGACACAGACAAGTGATCAGAATGGTTTCTAGCACGTATTGATGTGGGGAGATTTCCTTGAAGCAGTTGGCAGTCTGGGAGAAGAAATTCCGAAAGAAAGAAAGGGCATGGAATTGGTTGGGGTGCTACCCTGAGCTAGGTGGCCATTCCTCTTGCCCAGAGCTTCAGAGAGGGCAAACAGAGAAGGTAAGACTCAGAAAAAATACACGATCCACGCCAGGCCCTGGGCCCTGAAGTGCTGAGGCTGAAACCGAAGCACAGCCAGGTCTAAATATTAGGCGCTTTTCACAAAGCGGCAACGCGGGTTCGCCCTTCTCAGCTTGCCCTTGTGCCTTTTCGTGGGATCCTCAGCAAATTATTGCATCTTCTAGGCCTTTGTTTTCTCATCTGCAAAATGGGGCCGAGAATGTGGCAGGTAAAACCCTTGACAGCAGCTGGCTCAAAGCAGGAATCGGAGCGAATACCGTGAAGAGCAGATATTATTATTTGCAGTCTGCGCTCCTGACATTGCGTCACGTTGCTCCTGAAGTCCTCACTACGCGGAGACTTCAAGTTTTTAAATGACACGTCAGCATATCCAGCAGTGATTAAAGTAAGTATATTTTACAGGTGAATAAACAAGGTTCTGTTCTCTCCCCTCCACCCGGCATTGCTTCCTACCCTTTGACTCCAGATTTTTGGGAGAGAAGCCCAGCCTTTGGGGATTAATCCTGTGCAGGTGTAAACCGGGGGTGGGGGGTCTGGCTGGCAGGCAGGTCCCAGGTGCTGGAAGTCAATTTATTCTAACCCAGAGGCTGCTTAGGTTGGGGTGTTGGATGTGGGCGTATGTTTGAAATTGGATCTGCGGGGGGTGGTTCTGAGCTTTTTCAACTTCATTCTTCTTGAGAAGGTGTTGAGAAGGTATAAATTGCTGTGAGTGAATTTTTCTTTTTGTCTTATCCCTAAGCAACCACCACTTCTTTCCTTTAAAATCGCACAGATCTCTGGTAAGAATCATTTTTGTGGTCTCCTGATACCGGTGAGACCAAGGGCTGAAGTATCACCAGATACAGGGCAAGGGGTTTGCAGCCGGTCTCTTTCTCAACCCTTCATTCCCCACAACTGTCCGTCGGACAGTGTGGGCCACTGAGTCTGCACGTTTCAATCTTCCCAGGCAGATCTTTGCTGG
Organism: Otolemur garnettii; assembly: GCF_000181295.1. Lineage (NCBI taxonomy): Eukaryota > Metazoa > Chordata > Mammalia > Primates > Galagidae > Otolemur > Otolemur garnettii. The sequence continues at coordinate 14,382,712 of NW_003852418.1, read as the reverse complement.
CTTTGGGGATGTGACTGTTTTTTGTTGTTATTTAGTTTTATTTCATAATCACAGACTTCTCTCTGAAATCCAGCTAGACATGGAGGGGAATAAGGCAAATAAGGAACCCAAAAACTGCAGTGTGAGGAAATGGGGTGGAGGGGAGCTCTGCGAGCCACTGAAGGCGTGGCCTCGAGGTTACCATCAATTTATTAGAGTTGCCCACAGTCGGCCATGGTGTCTTGCTGGTCTCATCATTTGTTCCTGGACCCAAAGCACTCCAAGGCTTCCACGATATTCATGTACTCTTACACCTTGCCAGAGTCCTCACGCCTGCCATCCAGGAACCGTTTTGGTTGGGTCCCTCATTGCCATGAAGATGCCAGGACCTGTATGCTGCAGCATGAAGTTCTCATCATCAAGTTCCTCTCTGTAAGTGGACTTTGGGCTGGTGCTATTACAGCCTGTGAAGCCACCATCCTGGCACATAAACCCGGGAATAATTCTGTGAAAGCGGGAACCCTTATCATCAAATCCCTTCTCTCCAGTGCTCAGAGCATGCAAGTTTCCTGCTGTCTTTGGAAATTTGTTTGCAAACAGCTGAAAGGAGATGAAGCCTGAAGTCTTGCCTTCCATGGCAAGGTTGGACACTGTGGAGTTGACTGTGGCTGGTGGTGGGTAGGTGGCAGTGTCTCAGATGGCAGTGTCTCAGACTAAACTTTTTAAGTGGAGATGGGAGGTCCTATTGTCTGCTCCACCTCTAGCCAAATCTAGCTCAATATCTGACATTTAGTAAGGAGGTGTTCTCATGTTTGTTGAATGACTCAGTGTGGGCAAGAGAATGAAGACATTGTACACCGTTGTAGAGAAAGGGCCCTGAGTTTAAACCAGAGTTTCTCCAATTGGTTGCCATGGAAATGTAGCTCTGTGGGATGCAAACAGATGTTGGGAGAAGAAATAGTTGTGTCATCGATTGCGGTTGGGTGGGATGGGTTGAACTAGACTCTACTGCTGAACTCCTCGTTGTACGTTTTCTTCTTATGCTAGTGGTAATGTAAACTCCAAAGACGGAATAGTTCATGAGATTGGTGTTCCAAGGAATTGGTTTGTGAAATTTTTCTCTAACAGGCCAACTCTGTCTGGGTCATTGATTGCTCTTGCTACTTTGCTCAGCCTGGAAGTTTCTCTTCCAGATATCTGAAGGGCTCGCCATCTCCACTTTAGCGTCTTCTCTGGAAGGCCTTCCCGGATTATCTTATTTCCAACCGAGCACCTTCTCTGTGACTGGCATTCCCTGCTCTCTGTCCCTGCCGTGGTAGACACCTGATTCTTTCCACCCCCTAAACATATTATGCATTCTATTCTCTGTACTTTATTTCCTTCCAGAGGGCAGGACCTACATCCCTCTCATGTGTTCCCATATAGAGCAAGGCCTGCCACTTGGTAAGCACTTAACAAAGGTTAGTTGGACAATGGATGAATAAATTCCAGAATTCCTGCTTTATCCCGGAGAGACAGGGAGGGACCAAGTTAGCAGGTGGTTACTGCATGATCGTGTCAGCCATCAGGCTTGGAAGGATGTGTTAGCAGATCACCTGTGTGGCGTCACACGGTCCGTGGGACAGTGTGCAGTGCAAGAGACAACAAAGCCACTTGAGATGCTCTTCTGCCCCTTCAGGGCAGTGAAGGTGGATTAGGCCTGTTCATTGACATCCGATTTTCCTTGTAGCTGTAACCAGAATGCAGTGATGAGTAGTTTTTATCAATTGCCCACTGCAGAGTGGTGAAGAGCCCCAGGCCTGGGGTCTAGTAAACCTAGGTTTAGTAAATACTGGCTTTGCTCTTTATAAAGTTGGCAGCTCCAGGCATGATGTTTGGTACCTCTGCCCCTCACTTTTCTCTGCTGCAATATGGGGTAGTGACAATGGATGCCCCATGAAGGGCTGTTGTGAGGGTGAGGTGTGTCTCTAACACACAGCAGAAACCTGATGCAAGAAAGCTGTTAGTAACACATGCCTTGTCTCTCATCCTCAGAGCCGCCTCCAGAGGAGATCCCTCCACTTTGCAGATGAAAAAATGAAGGTCCACAGAGTATCAGCGGCTTCCCCGAGGTCTGACAGGTCGTGAGGACAGCCCCGATTCGAGCTCCCGTTGCAGGACCCCAGAGCTCACACAGATGCTCTTCACCTCTCCCTGGCCATATGTCTAAGGCAGTGATGGAGAGAGGGGGCCCCCAGTAGAACAAAACAACATGGCCCCTGAAGCAGCTTAAAGCCCAGAAGCTACTTTTCCCTCCTGGCTCCAACACTCAGCTGCAACTTCCCCATGCCTCTAGCTTTTCCTCAGGGGGTTATTCACCCCGCAAGAAACATTTCATGGCATAAGACTGTGTGTCCTCTGGGGAAAAGACAGGAGCTGGATGGAGGAAGCTGGAGGAGAGACAAGAAGAAGGCTGGACATTTTGTCTCTGGCTTTAGAGGAGTGGTCAGAGGCCACCAGACACTGTCCTGGCCACACTCAGGGCTTCGTGGATGCCAGCCTTCCTATTGGTGCCATGCTGGGCCTGGCGTCCAGGGAAGCAGGAGGGAGAGGACTTGAGGTGCATCTCCTGACACCTTGGGAGTGCCTAACTTTTGATACCGGCCATGGTCATTCAAGAAACTCATGCGAGATGGTCAGGTTGGCCCAGTTTAGTCACGACAGCTAGTTCTTGAAGCTGCTTGGAGAATCCAAGACCACTTTGAGTCCCTTTCCCCAAAGAGAAAGGGCACCCCCTTGGGTGTTCTGCCCACTAGACCCTCGCTCTCTCCTCCCCTCTGATCCCAACACAGGTGCCCGTGACAGCAGTGAGCTCACCTGCCCGCCTCCCTCCACTCTGCCCCCTTCAGCCGGGCACCAGGGGAGCCCTCCTAATCACAAATCGCACTGTGTCGCCCCTGCGGAAGCCCTTGCCTGGCTCTGTGGTCTCCCGGGGTCTACGGGATTCATGATGATGAGCACATACACACATCAAATATACATAAAGCCTTGTTTAGCTTTGACTTCAAAATGTCAATATGGAGGAAAGGGGCAAATAATTGTATGTTAAATATTGTCTTACTTCCTAAATCCAGACGTACTCTCATGTCTCCTAACACCGTCAAGCCTCGTGTGTGCACACACATATGTACAGGATGCGGGCACGCACATACATAGCATCTATACACAGAACACACACACACAAGAATACACAGACATGAGCACTTACAGGACATATGTGTGTGTATCCACGCATGGAATACATTATCTTTGACTGCAATGAACTGCCTTTTTGTTTACTATTCGTGTTTATATTCTAGGTCAGGATATATGGATTTGGGTGGGTTGTACGTGCAGGTATAGGTAGGTAAAGAGTCCATAATCCAGGTTTAGGACGGGAAGCATGTGGATATTCGAGAGGGAAGCAGCAGGCTGTAAGGAAGAAGGGCGGCAGGCAGAGGGGGAGGCTGAGGCAGGGCCTGGGGCCTCAGTGCAGGGCACAGCAATATAGATCTTAGGGCCTGTTTCTCTGGAATCAACTGTATTGATAATTTTATCGGGGAGGGTGGAGGGAGGGTGATTGGTGGGCTCACGCCTATGGTTCATCCTACAAGGGTACATGTGAATCTCTCTACAGGTAGAACATAAATGTCATAGCACAATAACTAAGAAAAAGACATGAAGGCTATGTTAACCAGTTGGATGAAAGTATTTCAAATTGTATACAGAAACAGTACACTGTACCCCATGATAGCTATGATTTAATAAAAAAAAGATAATTTTATCATCACGTATCTTAATATCCCCCCCCCCCACTGGCATGTCTTAAGCTGTTCATTGGACCCCAGAGAAGAATCTTAAACAAGCCAACCAGGCATTTTGCTGGTTTTCAATGTGTTTATTGGTAAGTTATCAACAGAAACCTGAAGGGTTTTTGGCGATGGCGGATGTTAAAGACAAACAAGAGAGAAGGAGAGAGAGAGAGGAGGAGGAGGAGGAGGAGGAAAGATATTTTCTTGGCTAGGTGTTGTCTTCTTAATTTGCATAAGTGACAATAGGGAAGATCTTGATTCGCTGCCACTTTTGTAAAGCTGGTAGTTAGAAATCAGCTACCCTGTATAATAATAGTCCCTATTTATATATGACAGGCCCTGTCCTCAGCACTTACAAACATTATCTCAATCACGCCTCTAAAAACCCTGAAGAAGCAGCTCCTGCCTGTCTGAAAAAAGAAAGCGTGAGGCACAGAGAGGTGACACTGCTGTGTCAGGTCACACAGCTGGGAATCGGCAGGACCAGGTCCCCCGGCTTCGGGGTCCTGGTCACTTCGCCAAGCTCAGCAGCTTCTCCACAGGAAGACCAGAGGGACCCGCGTGGAAATGCGATGGTACGAGCCCTGGGTTTGAACCCAGCACCATCAACCCTGGAGCCTGGTCCTGACTTTTTCTTACAAACAAAATTTTTCCCGGAAAATAAAATCGTCCAAGGACTTGAGAAAAAAAATCAAACACCACAAAAATTAAAAAGTGCCCCTCTAGCCCGAGGGCTCATTTCTGATCTTTCCAGAAATGTTCTCTATATAAACATAAGTATGAGAGTAGGTATGTGGTATTTTGGAAAAACAGCTTTATTGGGTATAAATCAGACGTGATTTTTAACACAAAGGTGAATACGTGTCTCCTATAGACACGTAATATTTCCATTAAACAATAAGTCTTGTGATTGTTTTGTATCAGCCCACAGAGGTTTAATGCATTACTTTGAAAGGCTGTTCCGAGTCTCCTGGTTTGGAAAACTAAAATATGTTCATGTAATTCTGGTGGATGGCAAAGATCTCACTTGCTGTGTGCTGGACATTTTTCCAAGGGCTTTGCCTGTGTTACTCCATTTCATCTCCACCCACCATGTGAAACAGGTGCTTTAATAGCCCCAACACCCAGATGAGGAGACAGAGGGAAGCCAAGTGACGTGCCTGAGATCACACAACTTGTAAGCCGTAGAGTTAAGACCCAAACCTAGTGTTTCTGGCACCAGAGTCTACCCCTTTAGCCATTCCCCTCCAGGTGAAGGTGATACTCTTATGCACACCACTTTGTACACATGCCCACATATATCCAGGGATAAATTCCCAGCCGTGAACTTGCAGGTAGAAGAGAATGAATACTTAAAATCTCGTTGGCTATTGCCAAATTCCTCCTTCAAGAGGCAAAACCATGTAAACTCCCATCAACAGAGCATGGCGCCATCTTTGAAAACATCAATTCCTTTGATAATATGTGGGCTCCACCAAAGCAGTGGGCTCCATGAAGGACAAGTGTGTCTCCAAACATCCCGAGTTCCTCTTGGGTGACTTAAAATGTCTTGATTTTCATCATCGTCTGGCAGAATGAGCCCACCCCATTTGCCTCTCTCCCGGGTAGCCCCAGTGGAGAAGTCGCATTTGCTAGCTGCCTAGCAACCTTACCAGCTTACACACAGTTACTAATCTCAGGCGCAGTCCTGGAAGCACACCTGAGCCTCTGATGTCTGTTGAGTCACACTAATTAGCTGAATGGCATAAGCAGGTAGGGGAAGGAGCAGGGTGATGGGGAGAAGGAAGGCGCCTGGCAAAGGGGCCAGCCCATGTCTAGACACAGAAAGCCTTTTGACAGGTGGGACATCAGCAGAGGCCATGTCATTCCTCCCCCTGCCTCTAGGAGGCCAAACCTACCTGTGCCACTCACACAGAATGTTTTGTCTTTGTGTGAACAGTAGTAAAGTAGGAAGAGATGCCAGAGAAGAAATATCCTTTAGCTCAGATGTTGCTTGAAAACAGAGACCTTAAACTACTGATTGGGGAGCTATGTTTGGCTTAAACAATATATATGTATTTTTTTTAACCTGAAGAGTGTATTCTAAAAATCTGGAGTGATTGTGGACATGACAAAATTTCAGGAATTTCACATAATGGATTTCTAGTCTCTCCAGAAAAATACTGGAAGGTCTGGGAAGTGGTAACATTGGAAAGCCAAATGCAAATGAGTAGCTGCTGCCCCCTTTGGACTGGGCAATTGCTCTGCCACACTCCCCGCCATTCCCTGTTGCCTCCCATACTGTCTCTTTTGATTCATTCCTAGGGGCATATGAGTTCAGGGCTCCAGGTTCTTGACGTGTAGCATTTATGTATGTCTGTAGATATACACGTGTGTTTTACTAGTATCTACTGAGCATACACTGTGTACCAGGTTTTGTGCTAAGTGTTGAGGAGGTGAGAATTTGACCAATGTGGTATGTAGTTCTGGTCCTTGGAGCTCACCATCACATAGGGGGACCTCATCCAACAGACATTTGCACAGAGGGCCGTTGAGTCACTCTTTCCAAAGTGTTAGGGAGCAAAGGCAGTGTGTGTGCACAGCTAGGAGGAGGCACGGGGAACATTTTGTGGAGCTCTGTAGTAACCCCAGCCTCACAGGTGAGGACACCAGGGCTCAGAGGGGAGCATCAGTCCTCATGCTCTTGGAGGGTGGAGCTGGGACAAAGCAAGACTGTCTCTATGTGGGTCTCATTCTCCCCTCCTTCCCAGGGGTTTTTCTGCAGGGGGGTCCACAGGAGCACAAAAGAGCAATTGCACAAACAGGTGGGGGACATTTTACTTGGAGAAAGAGCTGGCGTCCTGCTCCGAGTCCTCGTCCTTCCCCTGTAGGGGGAGGACTGAGGAGGGGGCTGCCTTCTGCTGGAGGCAGAAATAGTGGTGGCCTGCCCTGTCCCCCGTCCCCTGCCCATCTAGTGCCCCCCACCCCACATAAAAGCACCTTCCAAGGGCCAGCACCTGTGGGCTCTGCATGAGGGCTCTGCCTGACCACCGGCACCAGTGGGCATACTGGCTGCCAAGTGGATGAGTGTGAATTAAGGCCCCCGGCCTCCTCCGGTCTTCCCTGCCACACAGCTGCCTGCGATTGGCAGGAGCTGGTCTGTAAGGGCCTCAGCTCTCTCTGAGGTCTGTGTTCCTCCAGAGCTCCCAGGCCTCTCCATGGGATCGTGTGCCAATCACCCACAATGACAGCTGCCTGGTGAGCGGCCCGCCCTGCTGCCTCCCTCCCTGCTAGTGCTTCCTGGGAGTGGGAGAGTTTCCGAGGAGGCGTCTGGGGAACCCCGTGTCTCGTTGGGGCAGGGGCAGAGAGGGTAGGCTCAGAGATATTCAGGCTGGCTTTGAGGGATGGGGCCCTGGTACCTGACTCCAGGAAAACTGTGAACTGCAGTCTGAGCTCTGTGCAGAGACAGGGACTTCTGACTGTGTGTGTGGCATTCTTGCTGGGATCAGCTGGCCTCTGAGAGAGTGTCCAGGGAGGGATGGGAGAGAGATTACTCTAGGCCACGAGGAGAGAACAGGGAACACACAGGGGAGAGAGCCGATGGGTGGTGGGGCTGAGGTGTGTTTAGTGGGGCTGTCCGTTAGCCAGGGCCTCCCCCCACCCCCCAGGAGTGGGAGGCGTCCGTCCGGAGCAGGGGGCTGCAGGACAGATGGCCAGAGGGAGCGTCCCCAGGATTGGGCAGTACGGAGTGTGCTTTTTCCTGGAGATGGATGGTGGTGACGGCTGTAGGACAATGGCAACGTACATTAAGTTAACCATGTTCACTTAAAAATGGTTGAAAGAGTAAATTTAATGTTATGTGTATTTTGCCACAATAAAAGTAAGGCCAACGCGGAGTGAGCTTAACCCCTGCCTGCAGCGCAGACCCGGAGCAGGCGGCCCCACTCCAGGACTGGGCCCTTTCCCGTCACAGTCCCTCTCCCAGCTGGCTCTGAAGCTGCTGTCAACAGGTTGGGGACACAGGAGAAGCAGACATCCTGTCCCCCGTTTCCTCCCCGGGTGCCTCCAGCCAACTCCCCTAACCCTGTGAACTGAGTCCTCACGTGACCATAGTCCTGTCTGCCCCAAGAGGGAGCTGCAAAGTCCCGAGCTGGCTAAAAGTTTACCCAAGGGCTGGGATGTTTACTCCCTCTGAGTAGATTTTAAATGGAGAAAGCAAGAAAGTGATGCTCTGATCACTCTTCAGGCGACATGCAGGCGGTCGCAGGTTTTAACAGGTATCAGATGCTTACTCTGCGAGGGGCTCTCTGTCACCCGAGCCTGCCTGCAGAGGTGCATTTAATCTGTCTGGGCGGTAGCTGCTCTTATCAGCCACCTTTGTGAGGTGAGGAAACTGAGGTTCCGAGGGGTGATGTCGTCTCGGAGGGGCTCACAGGAGGAGCCGTAATTGGAGCCCCGGTTTGACAGACTCTAAAGCCCTGCTCTTCACCCCTGCACCCTGATCGGGACCAGTCGGGACACTCTGCTCCCTTGGGACACATAGTGTCCTGAAGCTGCCTGTACTTTTTAGGGAAATGAGCAAAATTTCCTTCCTTTACATCAGTCAGTGCCAGCTCTGGGTGGAGGTGAGACTGGGGGTCTTCTGGGACCCCCCCCACATCACATCAGGAAGATTGAGGGAAGCTGAGACTATTATGGTCCTGGTCGTAGAAAAACTTTAGGTCAGGTGAAGCCTTTGTTTACTCACCTGTGAAATGAGGATGCTGCCTGCCATCTTAGAGGATGTCATGTTTTTGTTTGTTTTTTGGGCCGGGGCTGGGTTTGAACCTGCCACCTCCAGTATATGGGGCCGGTGCTCTACTCCTTTGAGCCAGCGTTTTTTAACCTTTTTGGTCTCATGGCATACTCGAAAGCATAAATTTCCATGGCATGCTTAAATTATGTTGATCAAAAAAAGAGAAAAAAAAAAACAATACGCTTACTGTGCTTTGAACTTCTTTGGAAAATAATTTGATTAATGGTCTTTAACAATTCTTTTTTTTGGAGGATTTAAAACTAGCGATCTTTAATAATTTTAACAGCACATCTAAGATTCTCTCATGGCACACCAGTATGCTGTGGTGCACTGGCTGAAAGATCACTGTTATAGGAGAGGTTGCCCCCAAAACACTGGTATAGGAAAGTGCCCCGTCAAGCCTATTTACTCTAATATTTGACTAACAGCCTGGGAGTTGGGGGAATGCTGAATTACAGCTCAGATATAAGTGTTTTTAAAACTGTGCCCATGACCAATACCACAGATTTTAAGTTCTCATAAATATGTAAGGCCAATAATAATAAAGTGATACTATGACACCAGAGAGCTCAGATTTCTTCTTAGGCTGTTGCGTACACCTGGCCCAGAGAGTGATGCATTTTGCAAGTTGATTCATTTCAAATGGTCTCCTACCTATTGCTCTAGCAATTTGTTGTTATATGGAGACCTTTTTTGGAAATCCTCAATCTGACTGGGTGTAACATACAAGTGCCCCAGTTCTTCTACTTTTTCTTACATCAGGGACTTCTAAGTGCTGGTGAATTTAAGGCAGAGAGAAAGGAGGGGAGAGCCCTGGGCCTAATCCAAGGTGTGTCAAGTCGGCCCGACACGTCCTGGAATCACATACCGCAGTGTAACATCTGATTCTCGGGGTGAACATTAAAAACGGCAAGTGAGGATGTGACTTCTTAAGACTCTGTCCCCTGCTCTACAGGGCCCAAGTCTAACTGACACACACGGGGCCATCAAAGGTCCCATTTTCTTCATAAACAACAAGCTTCCCTTCTCAACTCCAAAAGCAAAAAGTCCATCTCGTCTCTCTGAAAGAATTCGTAAGCCAACTGTGTTAGCAAAGTGTCATGTGCCAATATTTCTTTTATCAAATAACATCCTGAAAACAAGGCCTACATTAATTTTTTTTTATTTTGGTGGTATACAAGCTGATTAGAAAGTTGGTTCTGGATTTGATTAAGTTCTGCAGAAATTGGACTTGTGATGAATCATTAAAGAAAGACACATTTTTTTTTTTTTGGGTACGGCAAATAAAGCCTCCAATGATTAATTAAGGGCACGATGCCAAAATAAATCTCTTTGTTTAAAACACAGTGGACAAGACAGCCTTGGGAAAGTTGATGTCTTAAGTAGACGCCACAACATGTTTTCAATTATGTTCAGGAAGATGAACAAGAATAGGAATCGCCAACTGTTTAGAAAGATAATTTTTTTTTTCCGAAGAAAGATTAGAATTAAAAAAAACAAAAACAAAAACGGAGCATTATTGATTTAACACAAATGCCATTTGTTGGGTCTTTGTAATTTCCTTATTAGTGTCATCATTCTGGAGTTCACATCCCCCTTCTGTTATAGCGCTTGGCACTCGTTCAGCTCTCAGCAATATGACACAGTAAACACGCAGTGACTGCTCATATTAAAATGTTTTATTTGTTGTAACCGTACAGATGATCAAGCGGCGCGAGTCCTAAATTATCCCAATCATTGCCTAGGCTAATCGGAAGAGAGGGAATCAGTGACCGTCTCTGTGAGATGAACAGACAGGGCTGGGGTGCGGAGCTGAGCTGTCAGTCGAAAAAAAAACCACCGCAGAGAAGTTCATGCAACATCAGCTGTCCGCTGCACCGTCGTGAGCGCGCCCCTCTGCTCTGCGGAAACAGACATCCGGCGGCAGGGACGATAGACAGAGCAAAAGATGCTTTCGGAAGCAGCTTCACTTTGGGTTGTATCAGGCAGTCGGATTCCATTTGGATCAACGTGTCCCATCTCAATATTAGCGGTAATGACAGGTTGGGCTTTAAAGAAGGCCAGCTCTTAATTGTCAAATGCTGAAGACAGAGCAGGAGCCTGACGGTTTGGCCCCTCTACTCCAAACTGTCTGGAAATGGCCTCAACTCCTTTGGAAATCGATGGCAATCGTGCTGAGTGGGGGCTGTGGAGGCCGTGGGTTCCGGGTCTCCAGGAGTCACTTAGACTTTGGCTCAGATGTACCCACAGCTCCCGTTCTGCTTCCTTGTTTTTCATCCCACTAGGCTTTGAGAAACGGTGAATTATTCATTTTGCTACTAAGTGATGGTTTTGTCTTATCATCAGCATTAATGATGTTAGAGATTGGCCTGAGAACAGCACAAAAGAAGCTCTGACTTTCATACGTTCCTTGGTTTCTTTGCTTCACTAATGTAGTTTGAGTGGCCACTTGGCCTGGGGCTCTGTGCTGAGTGCCCGGGAGAGTGAGGCGAAGGTGCAGGCCGCTTCCTCAAGGCACTTATACTCCAGAGTCGGAGAATTGCAGGTGGGAGCACTTGGGTGGGAGGGTGAGCTTTCTGGAATGGGGGTTGTCCAGGCACAGCCGGACATCAATTCTGTTTTTGTCTAGGAGGATCCAGAGACCTGGGGATGCAGAGATTGATTCAAAAAGGCAGAAAGCCTGAGGTTTGCCTACAACCCCTTAAATCAGGGTGGCAAACTATGACCCACGGGCCAAATCCCTCTGCCACCTGTTTTTGTAAAAACAGCCAGCTGAGAATTGTTTTTATGTTTTAAATGGTTGAGAAAAATCAAAAGAAGAATAATACTTTGTGACATGTGAGAATTACGTGAGAGTCAAAGTTCAGTTTCCAGAAGCAAAGTGATATCGGGGCACCATCATGCCCATTTGTATTGCATGGTGCTGCTTTTGTGCTTTGCAACGACCCCTCCCTGCACAGCAGCAGAGAAGCAGCCGTAGTGAATCTGCCGGCACAGGGTGAGGTTGTGTGGCAAAAAGACCTGTCTACTGGTCAGTTGCCAACCTCTGCCTTAAACCAAACTCCACAGATGTGTGGCGACAGTTCTGTTACTTTCTCATCTGTGCCTGGCTGTATGAGTGGAGAGAATGCATAAAACACAGGGGACACGGATGGGAAGAAGCTGTGCAAAGCTAGAACAGGATAACCATCCTGTGCATTTCTATGGGATTCCATGTCCTGGGCTCAATGAATGGGGAACTTGTGAGCATACATCAATCCACAAACCATTTGCATGGGGATACACTGGGGATCATTGCATCCTCCAGAATTTCCTTTGGTGAGGACACTGAGTTTTTAAGGAGAAATACTGTATTGAGCTACTTGGGATAGGAATGTGGAGGTGAATCCCCAGAGAGCAAAAATGGTCACTATAGTTGCTTTTTCATGGAAGATCTTTGTTTCGTGGAGTGAGCTGGAGGGCTTGGTGGGGGCAGGTAGGGCGGAGCAGAATTGCTCTGCTTAGCAGAGGAAAGTGGGACTGGTCATTGTGAGTGTGAGAGGATTTAAGAAGAAAGCCAGGGATCATGTGCAGAGGAAGGAGAAAAGAAATTGCCAGGATTTTCCCAGAGAAATGCATGAGAGGCTTTATCGTGTCCTGCTGTGGCCGTGTTACGTCACCCCTACCTCTGTGTTTTCCTCATGAAAGTTTACCCACATCTCTCCATCACTTATTGGTACTTGGGTGAGAGAACTTGCCTTGGTGTTGAGTTTGGGGTTGGCCTTAATTGAAAGTAAGAGGGACATGGTGGGATTAGGAAGATGTGGCAAGAGCTGACATGTGGGTCCTACATTGATGTGACCTGGCTCAGCTCTGTACTGATATCATGTGCTCCTCCACTGGGCACAGAATCTTAAGTCCCTCTTCCTCCCTCTTTCTTGTCCTCCCCCAGCCCTATGCCATGTTGTCATTTTCTCCTAGACACCTGTCATCACCCACTCACTATTGTGCAATAATTTGGTTATTACTGGATTTGTTTCTCCCTTATTTAAGGTCCATGAAGGCAGGGATGTTGTCTGCTTTGCTCACTTTTACATTTTCAAAGCTTAAAACGATGCCTGGCACAGAGTAGGTACGTTTCTTCAGCAAATGGTCAGGAGGACGTGGGGATTCTGACAAGCTGCCACAGCCTGAAGGGTAGCTCCTGCCGTCCACCTTCCAGTTTACAGGCTCTGCCTCGAACGGGGCACATCTGTAGGTTAAGCTGGTTGTAAATGTCTTCTACCCCTGCCTTCTCCAATTCCAGCCTCCACACTGCAGAATATCCTCTTCAAAATGCAATTTGGATAAGGCCACTTCTGGCTTGAAACCTTCTGTCACTCTTAGAATAAAATCTACAATGCTTCAGGTAGTCCACAGAGCCTATGGAAATGGTACCATCTTTGCAATCTTGCTCCCTTCATCCCTGCTACACCCACCTGCCCTTTGTTCTTCCAAAACATCACATTCACTCCCCCTTAGGACCTGACACATGGAGGGTCTGTTCACTCTGAGCCTCTCTTGCTCTGTCACATTGCCTGGGTCTCAACCCAAAGATCAGGCACCTCAAAGCTGGCTTCACTGCCTACCTTGTCTAGAATAGTCCAACCCACCATGACCTCTTTTTATCCTCTTATTCTGCTATCTTTCCGTGTTATCTCTCATCGACAGTTGAAATTCTTTTACTCATTCTATTGTTTCCTTGTTTATGATTCCCCTAGAATGTTGGCATGTGGACAACAACAACCTTGACCATGTACATGTACTTTGACCTTGACCTCCACCTTGACTCATGGAGGAGGACTGAAAGAGTAGTGCCAAGCCATTATAGTTACTCTGTACATATTTCTCAAATGAATGATTGGGTTGATCCATGTATGTAGAACTTGGCTGACAACGAAAGTGTAACTTTTCTACCCAGATTCAAGTGCCTGGTTCTCAAATACACTATGTCAGTCCTTGGTAGCTCTGCCCACATGATTCTAATAGACTGCCACAAAAGAGGGTGAGCTTGGAGCTTTCATGTTTTTAGATATTACTTGAAGTTATAATGAGGTTCAAAAATTAAGTATGATACCCCTTTAAGTTTTAAACTTGACATTGAGGAGGGTGTAGAAAACCAGAAGTGGCCAGATAATTACCTCTGGGTCCAGCATTTTTGCAGAATTAGAGTGGTTAAGTCTTTTAAACACAAATGTGCCTCTTTTTTTGATCCTGTCCTCAGCGATCGGTTTCCCAAAGTAAAATCAAAGTCAATAGCTGTTTTGCAGGTGGAATGATTACAGACTCCAAGCTTTGGCTGAATTAACATGTAAAGGGAAGTCTTGGACTTGGGTAATTATAGGATATTTCCTTAATAAACCTTATCTGATCCTTTTCCGCTAATAATTGTATGTAATTATATTTGTGTGTGAGAACATTGCATATTAATAGAGACTAGGGCCCTGAGGATTTAAAGAGCTTAGGAAGCATTTGACGGGATACGACCAATCATTACATGTCATGCAAAGTACATGGAAGATAGGAATTTGTCAGAAAGGAACCAGAGAGTAGGAGAAACCCAACACTTTCATTAATTGATAATATTTTTATTAGGTTGTTACTTTCAAGTGTCTTTTAGTACTTGCACTTGAATTTAAATGTCTGAAAAGGAATGGGTATTCAGGAAAAGAAAAGTAATTACACCCTGTAATTCTGATTTAATTACAAGGAAATAGATGTACCATGATGTGATAAAAGTTATGATGGGCTCCTTAAATGATATATGTCATTAACATGTTAATTGGCATGAAATCTGAACTCGGAGCCAGAGAAATCTTAGGTGAAGACGAGGTCAACTCCATTATAGGCAGTCTTATAATGAAAATTCCATAAAAGCATTTAAGTTTTATTCTGCAATGTACTTTCCCCCATTTATGTTTGATACAATGAAATTCTAGTCCTGCTTTTTAAAAAAAGAAGAAGAAGAAGAAAAAAACACCATCCCTGAACTGTTGGGGCGGTTAACTGGAACTTAGAATTGAATAGACACAAAATCAGGGACCGGAGTAGAGAGAGCGAGAGAGAGAGTGTGTGTGTGTGTGTGTGTGTGTGGTCAGATACCAGGTTACATTCTAAAAATCCACTGGTCTCAATATCTTAGCATAATGATGAAACAAAATGCATAAAGATTTTGATTATTAAAAGACTGCTTTTTCCTTAAAGGTTCATCCCAGGATCTGTTTTTTTTTTTTCAAGTTTAATAATGTTTTGGCTCATGGCTATCGTTGGTAATCAAAAGTGTAAAGAATGCATCTATTCAGCAGAAGGAAGGAGCCAAATCAGACGGAGGTTACCGTCATGGGGGAGCAGGACGCCAGCAGAGCCTCAGAGCTGCAGCTGGACATGCTGAGCACCCGGGCCTGGATGCGAAGGTAGTTTGGTGACATGACTGCTGATATGGTGCAGTGTTAGCAACACCAGTGCATCGTCTCATTCAGCAGCTCCCAGAGGTGGAAACGTGTCTGTGGTGTCAGTGGGAGTAGCCACACTGGTACGCCTTCCGTGGGGTTCTTGTGTCACACCTAGGCACAGGCTGGCCTCCCTGTCACAGAGCCATCTGTGCACGGGAAAGATGAAAATGTAGATGTCCCTCACAGAGTCTCCATTGCCCGTCTCTTAGTGCACATTTGCCCTGACTTAATTCAAATTATTTAAAAAGGGAATAGATTTCAGATCAGCTGCATTTGGTAATAATCTACACATAAGGGTAGAGAGAATTGGGGACGTGGCAGAGGGGAGGCACCCCAGGTAAAGTGCGTGTCAGAATAGTTGATATTCTTTGAGGAGCCCCCAAGAGATGAGCAGTGTAGTGACGGGAGAACAGGCCACAGACTCTAAATTCAGTTGGCCATGGCTGATCCACCCTTCTGATTCCTTCACTTCCTCTGTTCCATTTGGAGTAGAAGAGCCTTTCTTATGTACCCCCCCAATTCATTCCTGCCCCAGGACCTTTGCACAAGACAATCCTTCTGTCTAGAATGTGTTTCCCCTAATTCCCTGCACTCATTCAAGTTGTGGTTCAGATGTCACTTTCTCAGGCTGCCGTCTTTGATCACCCATCTAAACTAGCAACCCTCTGCACACATCTCTTATCCCTAGTCCCTTTTGCCTTTTTATACTGCTTTTCTCATAGAAATGATCTCTATGCAGTTGTGAATTGTGGAACAATGGGGATGCATTCTAAGACACGCACTGTTAGGTGATTTCATCATTGTGCACTTAAACAAACCTAGTTGACCCAGCCTACTGCACACCTCTTAACTCCCAGTCTACACACCACACAACATGTTCCTGTGCTGAGTACTGTAGGCAGCTGTAACACAGTGATACGTGTTTGTGGATCTAAGCATATATAACTTGGAAAATACATGGTAAGAATACTGTATTAAAAGGTATGGGATCATTGTCCTGTATGCAAGGAATCCATCATTAATAGAAATGTCATTCACGGACTCATGACTGCGTTTGTCTAATTTATATACAGTGGAACCTCCGTGAGTTGACCACCCAGGGACTCTAACAAACTGGCCAATATATGGCAGTGGTCACCATACGAAGCAGCCTGCTGTGCTGACATGTACATGGGGCGCACGTCCAGTCTGAAAATTAGGCCACCTTGAGGCGGTCAGTGTAGAGAGGTGGTCAGCTATGGAGGGTCTACTGTCCTTGTTCGTAGCCTGTCTTTCCTCTCTAGAATGTGGGCTCCCTGAGAGTCCCCCAAGAAGAAAAGCCCATCAGACAAGGAGGTCAGCATGCACACCGGCATGAGTGACGGGGGACTGCGTCCTGGGACCCAGTCGCCAGCTGTGTGTTCTTGGGCCGGTTGCTTCCCTTATGGGAGTGTCGGTAACCTCATTGGGAAAACAGAAACAGGAGGTTTAAGAATGAAATGATTGAAGGCACGAACCCTTCTTCACGTAATGCTCGGCACGTGTTGGCTTCAGAAAGAGAGATTTCTCACCAGCGAGTCAAGGAAAGTAGGCTGGGAACTGAACTCCTGAGTTCGTGTGAGAGGAGGAGTGGAGGCAGCTGAGGTAGGTCTAGGGCGCGTCCTGGACTCCAGAGTGACATAACCCACCTGTAACCTGGGGAGGGACCAAGATGTCCTCTCCTCAGTGGTGCTCAGCAGAGGATGTTTGTGAGGCCGGGGCTGGTTTCTCCCATGGGGGAGGCTGCCGAGGGGGGTGTTCGTGAGGCCAGGGCAGGCTCCCCCGCCGGGCAGGCTGCTGAGGGGCGTTTGTGAGGCCAGGGCAGGCTCCCCCGCCGGGCAGGCTGCTGGGGGGCAGGCAGTAGAGCGTGACTAAGGACGTGGACTCAGGGCCCAACTAGGTGGCAGGCGCAATCCCAGCTCCTACCCCTTCTTGGCTTAGGTGAGTCCCTCCACCTTCCAGGCCTCAGTTTTCTCATGTGTGAAATGAAATTACGAAGGATTTTCATCCCTGTAGGGCCGTAGTGAGGACTGAACGGGGTGACAGGAGCGTGCTGAGAGGGCCCCGACATGCTGGTCCTCACCACTTTCAGCCAGACTTTGTTTCCCTGTTGAAAGCACGGAAGGGAATCAAAAACCACACCGTGCCGAGGCTCAGCTACAACGGGGCACAGGCTGAGCCCCACGGAGGGACAGAGGTAAAAAGAATAATAAAGGGGTGTCTTCCTTGCGCTGAGGGCGACCCAGCTTGGGGCCTGCTATGCTCTGCACTCTACAGTTTGTGTTCTCTACTCGTCACAAACCTTATGGTCCCCTAATGAGGCAGGCCTCTCCCACGGCTTGAATAGATTAAAAAAAACCTCCACGATCATTAATCTCTTCACCTGCCAACCCAAACGATACCCACGTCCTGGGACCTTCCGATAGCCAGGCCAAGCGGACCCAGCTCCCGACCTCTCCAGCAATCAGCTCCGCAATCACTGCCAAGGCGGCTGTTTTTCCAGGTTTTCTCAGGCACAGGTGTGGGATGGAGCCAAAGCCCCAAGCAGAATTAGCACAGAGGCAGGGCCAGGCTAACACACCCTGCACCTCCCACCAGGGCCCACTGGCTGATTTTTCCAGGATGAATGTCTTCAGGGGCCCCAGCCCACCACGTCTTCCTGTAAGTTTCAGACACGGAAGCCACCTCGGAGAACTGTGGTTGTCTCTCTCTGTCTTCCCAGTGCCCCCCGCCCCGGATGAGTGCCCCCACGCCTCACCTGCCATCACAAAGACAAGAGGGCCATTCATAATTCAAGTTGGCCCTTTCTTTCCTACACGCTACCAACACGCGTCGGATGCTGGAGGAAAAATTGAACTCTCTCTCCCAGGATGCGGTGAAGATCAAGCAGAATCTCATTAAGGCTCACTTCAAAGATTCGTCCTTTATTTCCATACAAACAAGTTTAAATTATCGTGCGTGAATCTGCTGTTAGCAGGGACTCTGTTCCATTATGCATGATTCCTCACTGCTCCTAACATGAATAATGGGCAGTGCTCCATTAGCGATTTCCAGTAATATGCTAAACTTTGGGAATGGTCACGTTATTAGGTTAAAGTTCTGTCGTTTGCATATTTATTTTATTTCCCACTCAAGCCGCAATGCTCTGGTTCCTCCAAACAGTGACTGCAATCTTGTAATTAACACAGTGTAACACATGCTGTAGCTATGATTTCTTTATTATTGTTATCTAATATTTATTGAGCATTTACTATGAGTGAGGGATGGGGGTCCGTGCATACCTCGCTGACATCATATTATTACTATTGAATATTCACCAGGACCCCAGGAGAGACCCCACAAGTGAAGTAACCAGGCCAAGAACACACAGTGGGAGACTGGAGTCCCAGGACGCAGTCCAATGTCACTCATGCAAATGTGCACGCTGACCCCCTTGTCTGATGCTCTTCTCTTTAGGGGGGGACTCGGCAGAGAACAAGACAGTCCAGGGGACTGCTCTCAGGGAGCCCACACTCTAGAGAGGAGAGATAGGCTGGGTGGAAAACCTGAGAATCAGGGCGGGATCTAAACTGGATGCAACTTACAATGATTAGTAGTGTTCATTCAAATCAGTTTGTCTACCTTCAGGTACTCGGAATGATAAGATTTTTTTTTTACAGTGTTGTTCCTTTCTGAAGACCTTGCATAGATAATGTATCATTTGGTAAGTAGATATTTGGAGGTCTATTGTACAGATGAGAAAACTGATTCTCAGGAGGCTGATTGATTCCTGGGAGGAAGAAGAACCTCCTTCAAGCTCTGGCTTTGCTGACGCTTAATCTTGGGTAAGCCAGACCATCTTCCTGGCTACTAAATGATGAGGCAGTTGCAGTATAACTTAGGCGGTGTTAGAGAATTGGGCAGGATTGTCTCAGCACCCTCTGGGCTCTTTCTTCCTCATTTTACTGATAGGATTGCAGGGAGAATCTGCATTTTCTCTTGGTCATGGTCTCTGGAGGCTGTTAGAGATGGTGTACCTGTGCTGACTCATGTATCAATTGTGTGATTCTGGCAAAGTTACGTTACGTCTTCGATTTCAGCTACATCATCTGTATAAACGTAATAAGTGCCTGCTTCTTTCAGGGTCATTGTCGGGAATAGACTAGAGCTTAGAGCTTAGAATATCAGCAGGTTGGCTTGGCGCCTGTGGCTCAAGTGTCTAAGGCGCCAGCCACATGTACCTAATGTGGCAGGTTTGAATCCAGCCTGGGCCACCAAAACTACAATGACGGCTACAACCAAAAAATAGCCAGGCGTTGAAGTGGGCGCCTGTGGTCCCAGCTACTTGGGAGGCTGAGGCAGGAGACTCACTTGAGCCCAGGAGTTGGAGGTTGCTGTGAGCTGTGAGGCCACAGCACTCTACCCAGGGGGACAGCTTGAGGCTCTGTCTCAAAAAAAGAATATTAGCAGGTCCATGAGAACCACTATGTACACATAAGCTGATATTTTTGTATTATTCCTTTTAGAAACCTTCAAACCTTCAAATGTGAGTCTCTATTCTTAGCACAAAGTCATCTTACATGTTCTTCGGACATTGTTCTTTTAGCCCCTCCCCGCTTTTGAGCATTGAAGTCATAATTGATTTCAACACCTCTTCCTATTCCATAACCCAGGGTAGCAATTAGCCAACGGTGCATCCACACGGCCGCATTCCTGACTTAACATGTTAAGATGGTGTGGAAAAAAATTGATCACAAGCATTGTCAATCAACCCAATCTCACGTTATTGGAAAACATTTGGAGGGGAAGTTTGAGTTGGCCACAGCTTTTATTTTTAACCTCTTGAATTAGCAGATGTCAAATCCAGCTCTATTGTCGAGACAGGAAATGCTGGCGTCCTCTGGAAAATGTCTTCATAATTCCTGCATCATTTATTCAAGATATTTGGCTAACTCCACAGGGAATGACTTTTCCATTTGGAAGAGTGTCACAGAGCGCCCCAGACAGAGAATGGCCTGAAGGAACCTCACGGAGAGACCGAGGCAGGCTCCTTAGACACACCCAGCCCTTTCCTGCCCGGAACCCTCGTTCTGGCCACCTGGGCTTCCTGCTCCTTTGCTCTCTTACCACCTCCAGTTCCAAAGTCCAGATTCTGTCTGTTCTTCCAGATCCATCTAAAAGTCATATTTCTCTCACTTGAGAAACGACTTCTCCATCACGATCTGTTCATTATTCTGTATACTGTTGGGCTGTGTTCTCAGCTGTCATTTCCTTGGCCTGGTGGGAAGGTGGCCTGCCCTTACCCTTTCTGTCATTTCTCCTTCCATATCTTACGACTGGACTACCCTGCCCTCCAATTTAAATCTTCTCTACCTTCCCACATACGGAAGTGGACTTTGCTTCACCAGCACAGCACCTGGCCTTGGTGTTTAAATCAGGAAAATGGGGGAGAACAGCATTCAGAGGGGTCTTGATCCATTTACAGTGAAAGAATAGAGAGCTGGGAAGGCCAGGGGTGGTGAGTGGTGTGTGTCAAAGGGGAACAGAGCCCATGGGGCTGGGACTTTGGATCACTCTTTGAGTGAGTTGCCAGGGACAGCTGGGCTTTCTTTTTTTTTTTGAGACAGAGCCTCAAGCTATCCCCCTGGGTAGAGTGCTGTGGCATCATAGCTCACAGCAACCTCCAACTCCTGGGCTCAAGTGACTCTCTTGCCTCAGCTTCCCAAGTAGCTCTGACCACAGGCGCCCGCTACAATGCCCAGCTATTTTTTGGTTGCAACCGTCATTGTTGTTTTGGTGGGCCCGGGCTGGATTCGAACCCGCCACCTTAGGTGTATGTGGCTGGCGCCTTAGCCACCTGAGCCACAGGTGCCAAGCCAGGACAGCTGGGCTTTCATGTGGAATAAAGCCTGGAGGGAAACGATGGGCAAAGCAGACTGAAGGGTGATTTTGAATGAATAGATGCCCCTGTCCCGTTGGCATTTTGGGAAAGACCATGATAAAGATGTCTGATGTTTTGCAAAGACCTTTAGATGTTGGATGGGCATTTCTCCTGGGCATAACCCCCATGTTAAAACTGACCCTGCTTTGAGGAGCTGATATTTGTATCAGAATCTCTGTGTGTGTTCTCATACCCTTAGTGCAGACGCATTGTAGACCATAAGCCCCCTGCAGGCAGGGTTTGGGTCTCACTTTTATCTGTGTTACCCATGACGCCTTGTTCCTGATTGGTTTCTTGAGCTAATAATGCTGATTTTTTTTTTCTTTTTTAAATTTCCCATCCAAGGAAACATTCCCATTCACTCAGGAATTTTGTTTACACAATTTCTATTTCACTTTTTCTTGACTTAACATCACAAAATAGGAATATAGGTTATTTAATCATCACGAATTACTGAAAGAAGGCAAGAATTGGCATCTGACAGATTTAGCTTTGATATTAACTGGCTGGGCAGGTGGCCATTGAAAGGTTGCTTACGCTCTCTAATCCTCCTTTTATAAGAAAAACCACCCCATAATCTCACAATTCATAGACAATCATACTTAAAAACTTGGTATGCATATGTAGATTTTTTTTTTTTTTGAGACAGTCTTGTTTTGTCACCCTTAGGAGAATGCCACAGTAACCATAGCTTACAGTAACCTCAAACTCTTGGATTCAAGTGATCCTCTTGCCTCAGCCTCCCAAATAGCTGGGAGTACAGGACCCTACCACAACGTCCCAGCTATTTTTAGAGATGGGGTCTTGCTCTTGCTTAGGCTGGTCTTGAATTCCTGAGCTCAAGCAATCCACCTGCCTCGGCCTTCCAAAATGCTGAGATTACAGGCGTGAGCCACCGTGCCAGGCTGCATAGGTACATTTAAACCTAATTGAGATCAAGCTGTTTGCACAATTTCTATTTCACTTTTTCTTGACTTAACATCACAAAAGGTCTATAGAACCATCACTATTAAAGACTGTCTATGACATAGTCATCACTCTGATTTTCCTGATGCCCTTTTTTTTGGCCAATAAAATAGCTTCTATGCTTTCATTATTGTAAGTATTACCATAGTGAATAACTTTTACAAAAATTGTATGTGTAAATCCAAAGACATTCTTAGGACTAGATTCTGTGATGTGAAATTCTTGGGTCTAAACCCAAGATTCTTGTATGATTCATAATAAAATTGCTTAAATATTCAGAAGGCAATGTCTTTAAAATGGCACACTGATACTCTTGGTCAGGGGCTTGTAAATTATAACTTCCAGGAGAAATCTGGCTATCCTGCCTGTTTTATAAATAAAGATTTATTAGCACACACTCCCACTCATTATACATAGTGTTTATGGTGCTTCACACTACATCAGAGCCTAGTCGTTGTCCAAGAAACCACATAGCTGGCAAAACTGAAAATATTTACCCTCTGGCCACCCTCCCTTTTTTTTTTTGAGACAGAATTTCACTATCACCCTGGATTGAGTGCCATAGTGTCATCATAGCTCACAGCAACCTCAAACTCCTGGGATGAAGCAATCCTCTTACCTCGGCCTCCCACGTAGTTGGGACTAGAGGCAGCCAGCACAAGGCTCAGATAATTTTTCTATTTTTTTTTTTAAACAACAGCTTTAAAAAATTTGCCCAATAACCGGCACTCTTCGGATTTTTAACAGCAGCAAGGAATGTGACTTGTGCAAGTCAGAATCTGATACCCATTAAATGGTGACAGCTTTGCCAATAAACAAGAATATGCTCTTCCATGGCTAGGAAGGAAGACTGAATTTTTCTATGTTTAGTAGAGATGGGATCTTGCTCTTGTTCAGGCTGGTCTTGAACTCTTGAGCTCAAGCAGTCCAACCGCCTCAGCCTCCCAAGTGATAGAATTATAGGTGCGAGCCACGGCACTTGGCCTCTATCTGGCCTTTTCTAGAAATTTGCTTTTTTTTTCTCTCTAGGTGGAAGCTACACATGGGAGATAATAGTGACAACATTTTGTTAGAACAATTATTTCGGCTCGGCGGCGCCTGTGGCTTAGGTGGCTAAGGCGCCAGCCACATACACCTAAGGTGGCGGGTTCGAATCCAGCCAGGGCCTGCCAAACAACAATGATGGCTGCAACCAAAAAAATAGCCGGGCGTTGTGGCGGGCGCCTGTGGTCCCAGCTACTTGGGAGG
>NW_003852418.1:14356642-14359304 GCF_000181295.1 Otolemur garnettii | reverse complement strand
CCAGCCACATACACCTAAGGTGGCGGGTTCGAATCCAGCCAGGGCCTGCCAAACAACAATGATGGCTGCAACCAAAAAAATAGCTGGGCGTTGTGGCGGGCGCCTGTGGTCCAGCTACTTGGGAGACAGAGGCAGGAGACTTGATTGAGCCCAGGAGTTGGAGGTTGCTATGAGCAGTGAAGCCATGGCACTCTACCCAGGGCTCAGCTTGAGGCTCTGTCTCAAAAAAAAAAAAGAGCAATTATCTCAAGCATAGCCTCAGAGTGGAAGTGATGGGATGGAGGGGAGGGAGGGCATACAAGCTCTCAGATTCTTGCTCTCTTGTGCTCAGCGAGCAGGTACACAGTTGGTGTTTAACTGTGTTGTTTGCTGTATTAGTAGCTGTTGCCACTGCTAATAATTTATTTGGGTTGGAATAAACATGCTGGCATCGCCATCCTCTCTTCTTCCTCACCAGCCTTTGCACTGGCTCTTGGCATTTGCGCTGGGGAGATAACTTCCTTTTCACACCTCTAGTGTATAGGGAAAAGCAGCTCTATTATTTAAATTCTCCAAGATCAAGGATGTAAAATGAAGCCTGCCCCTGGCCCCACCAGACATCCAAATAAATCTTCCGGCTTCCCAATGTGACGGTGTCACCCTGGGATTAATACCAAGTAATACAGTGCCAACGTGAAGACAGTGAAAATAAGCATTTACTCTCCCGGAAAATCATTCTATACTGATTACAAGTTGTAGCTTGTCACGAGGATGTGAATTGAAAATGTGCACATTTGCAAGGTTAATATTTCTCTCTAAAGTCGCTCTTTCCCTTACCTCCCCCCTCTGCCAACCCCTAGCTCGAAAGGAAGAGGAATTCCAAACAAATATTTGTCCTGAGACATCCGTATTTCAGCACACAAAGATTAAATTCTCTTTTCCTTTAGTCCACAACGCCATGAAAACAGGCAGCAAGGCTCTGGAGGAGACTTTTTCAACCTGGGCACTATCTAGGCGGCTAATTCTTGGTTGGGGCCGCCGTCCTGGCCACTGTGGGATGTTTAGCAGTGTCTAACCCTACCTCAACTGTGACAACCACAATGTCTCTAGACATTGCCAAATGTCCTCTGGGGGCCAACTCACTCCTGTTAAAAACACACAGGTGTAGGGATCTCCAAGCTAACAGGCAGGCAACTCAGTGGTGTTCAAAAGCAGAGCATGGCCACCTGCCCCTGTGCTGGCATCACCTCTGCCAAAACTTTCCCTCTAATCTTTCAACTCCAGACTAGTGATGCTCTGTCACCTCCCAGAATTTGCTAGTCCTGACCACTCTACCTGGAATTTTCTTTCTGGATTCATGCATTATGGAAAATCACCACCTTGGTGAAGCCTTCCATGACGGGCCCCTTCAGGCCTACTGTGGGGTTGGACACAGTGTCCTCTGAGCACGCATCACCGTGCCGGAAGCAGTGGAGACACCATCGTGTACAAGTTGGGCTCCGAGTCAGTGCTTAAGATAAAAACTATATATAACAAAATGATCCTTGGAAAAATCCCTTAGATCCCCCGGAGACAGTGTGAATGGTTTTGTAGCGTTAACTGTTAGCCATTGTTGCGCTGTTTGTGTTAGAGACTATTGAGTCCCAACGGAAGGAGGAAGAGGAGAAGGGACGCCATGGGGGGTCTCTGGGCCTTTAAACAGTCACGTTATAGAAAGTTTCCCGTAACTGATGAGGAGAAGGTCGTGCGCTGCAGAGCTCTCTCGCTTGCTAGAGGGTTTTCTTCATCCTGTCTTCATCTCAATGAATCATCTGCCACTGAAAGAATTAAACTAGATCGTATGAGTGAAGTACCTAAATACAGCACCTGGCACACTGTGGTAACATGATGTGGCTTTTTGAGTTTAAGTCTAAATCCACACTGCTCTTTGAAAGTTATGGAGGAAAGGCTGGATGCGGTGGCTTATACCTGTAATCCCAGCACACTGGGAGGTGGAGGCAGATGGGGTGGATCACCTGAGCTCAGGAGTTTGAGACCAGCCTGAGCAAGAGCGAGAACCTTTCTCTAAAAATAGCTGGGGGGCACCTGTAATACTTGAGAGACTGAGGCAAGAGGGTCGCTGGAGCCTAGGAGTTTGAGGTTGCTGTGAGCTATGATGCCATGGTGCTCTACCCAGGGTGACAGCGAGATTCTGTTTCAAAAAAAGAAAAGAAAGTTATGGAGGAAGAGGTTGGCCAGTTGGTTCCTATATCTCTCATTTTTCTCCCTTGACCTTGACTGTCAGGCTCTCACGACTCCCCGGTGCTTGGGTCATCACAGGGACTTTTGTTTGTTTGCTTGCTTGTGCGTTTTGCTGTGTGTTTCCTTTGAACAACGATGTATTTGAGGACTGGGACCCTGTCTCATTTACTGGTATCTCCCAAAAGCCCACCCCAGAGCTAGTGCCCTATGTACTATTTAAGTGAAGAAATAGGAAACCTAAGTTTGAATTAACATCTTCAGAGTTTTCTGCTCACAATTTAAAAATCTGTTGTAAGATGCTATAGCTTGTGGGATCTGTGTGTGATGTGACCAGCGTATCTCACCATCTGCAGCAGTACAATGGCTGCAGGGGTTGGAACGATGGGAGTGTGCTGAGTCAGTTTCGGAGGGACAGTAAATCTAACCTTACTCTTTTTTTTTT
>NW_003852418.1:14335456-14356452 GCF_000181295.1 Otolemur garnettii | reverse complement strand
GGGCTGGGGATTCGAACCCGCCACCTTAGGTGTACGTGGCTGGCACCTTAGCTGGTTGAGCTATAGGCGCCGAGCCTAACCTTACTCTTAATTACCTTTTAAGTCATCTTCAGCTTTCACTTCCACTCTTGCCAAACCCACCTGAGAGGCACTTTAGCATGTAGACCAGCCATAATAATGAAGTTTCTGATTTAAGAGGGGAGCCCAAGGGTTGAGTTGGTTTCTTCCTAAACGGAGAACTGAGAGCTAAAGAGGCATAGAGGGTCCCCAGCCCTGTCATGATTTGCCCCAGCTGGCTTTTGTCTGAGGTGCAAGTGGCCACATGGCATCATCCCATGATCAATGTCATGAACAAACAGGGTCCTGAATCTGTACTTTAACTACATCCCAGTAAGGAGATTGAAAGGTAGAAACATCTTCAAAGAACATCCCACACAGAAGAATCAAGGAAAAAACCAAAGCAGATCTTCATGTGATCCTGACCCCAGAAACTAGAGGGGTCAGCGAAGACAAAAGGTAGGAAGAAAATTCCAGATTCATTTGTCTTAGGAAGACACTGCTTTTTAGACAACTGTTTTTTATATTTCCTACGAGCAAATGCATGGGGAGTTAGGGACAGAAAGTGACATACCGGGGAGCCAGATATGCCAGGAATTGGCTTTGGGACCCCCTTGAAAATCTGAGTAAGAGTGATCACTTCCCCCTTCTCCAGACCCTCTCGGCGGAGGCAGGTGTGTGAAGTCAGGAGCCAGGGAGAAGGAAGAGGCGGTCAGGTCTCCAGACCCCAAACCTGATGACATCAGAAAGAGTGATTAACTCCCAGGTACACCATGGGCTATTCACACGGGTGGGGGGAGGGGGGGAAGAATTTATATCCCTTTCATGTATAAAAGGAAACAGATGTGATTTTCTTTACAAAAGAGCATTTCATTAAAAAAAAAAAAAAGGCGAGGCGAGGCTGAGTTAACATAACCATTATTCTCCATCTCAGAAAAAGCAACCCCTGTTTGGCTGTCATTATAGAAGGGAGCAAAATCCTTTCATCCAGTGATTAGTTGTAAACATTCCGGCGCCTTCTGGGAGCAGGCCTCTGTTTCCCGTCTTACGCCGAAGCCATTTTCTTAGACTAATGTTTTATACACACAGCTCAGATACAATGCAAACTCCCGGTACCCCAAAGGCAACGGGGCATTCGTTTATACTAAATCAGAAGTGTCGCCCTTGACAACCTGCAGCGGTGAAACATTTATTCAGTCTTGCATTCCTGGCACTTAGAATTATTTCTTTCATGCCTGATGGCCAAATTACAATATGGCAGGTTTCCCTGGAGCCATAGGATCATTAGTGCCAGCTCACAACATACTTTCAACTGATACGGCATTTCATGTACAGCTGCCAATCAAAAAATGGGATATGCAAATGAGGAGGGGAGCACGGGTGTACAATTCCTGTACCGTGAGCTCCTCACAGATTTCCTTAATGACTAGCAGTCATTCCGCTGAGTGGAAGGAGTGGAGAGAACACAGAGGGAAATTTCCCCAGGAAGCTGCTTGCAAGAGCCAGAAGTTTTCACATTTGATTTCCATATTTATTCTCTTTCTTCCCCCTCTCAGTGCTTCTAAACAGTAGACCTAAAAATACTGGAGCCGGGCTTGTTAGTCAAATACAGGGCCCCGTCACGGTAGCTGGGGTTCTCAGGTGAGCGGTGGGTTCCCCTTAAATACCCTGTGAGACCAAGTCTGCCTGCTCCCAGGGAGGAGAGGGGGCTCGTTTTGCTGCAATGGATTGGAACTTGCTCTTAAAGATGAAGGTGAAGCTGAGGCCATGGGGCTGCAATTCTTGCTACGGGGTGGGAGTGGGTACCACCTTTGTGTTCAGAGAGATCTGGCCCTGTCTTTCCTCCAGCCTGGCCTGGACCACTCTTCTGCTCTTCTGGTTTAAGTCTAGCCTCCCAAGCTTCCTTTTCAGATTCTTGAAATTTCCAACCTCCTTCTTGCTTCCACAAGGCCTCTGTACCTCCAAGCTTGAATTAAGTCCCTGAAAGAGAGAAACTCTCCCCCTACACCAAGTATTGTCTACCCAAGTAGAGCTAACCCTGGTTAAAACTTGACCTCTACCACTCGTTCATGTTAAAAACATCTCCAGGGTAACAGGGGATAAGAGAAATATTAAGAAAGAATTGTGAGGAAGGCTTGCCCTGCCCTACAAAGGAGAATGGTTTCCCCATTCTTCCCCATGATTGCTAAGTATGGAGACTTATCCCGTCACCAGCTGATGGCCATGACCTGCTTTTCGTACACCAAGGGAGAGCGTGAATGCTTGCATGCCTTGGGGTATACGACTTTTAGACATTAGCCTTTTTCTTCCAATGGGAGTGAAATATATACTTAGCTGGTGTCTGTGCAATACGACTTTCTGAGTTTTCCTTTATTTTCTGTTTCTGAGAAGCTGAACTATCATAAGCCAATTATAGGACACTCCTACGTGAAAAAAATCCCTTTTAAGAAAGGCTGATCTTCTTTCTACCTCCTCTTTCCACATTACTTCTAGTATACGTGGAATACTTTACTATCAAGATCTGGATTGATTCCATTATTTTTTTGAAAGAAGAATATACAGTGACATCTAATTGCAGATTTAGAGGGACCCTCTGTTTATGTCTAAATAAAAGATTGGAGGGGTCTGAGTCATGTGGGTTCCACGTGGCTCCTGACTGCTGTAGGTCATGTCTGATCAGGGACCATTTTCATTTACAACTGGAAGAAACAGGCATCACAAACATGTTACAAAATTGAACACAGGCCCAGAGAGGTCAAGCCCCTTGCTGAAGTCACACAGCTGGGCAATGGGAAGATGAGACTAGAGGTCAGGGCAGAAAGGGGATGGTGAGTCCAGAGCACGTCCAGACATTACTCATGACAGTGATGTCATAAAAAAAGGCATTACAGACGACGTCATGCCCCATCCCACCGAAAAACGAAACCATTAAAAATGCTATATTCTAATCTGAATTTGATTTCAATAAATGTCTCTGCATGTGGCTGGAAGCGAAGGGCTTTCTCCATGAAGCAGTTTTGGGAACTGCACTTTTGTCTTGGCCTTCCTGGAGTTTGCAGGCCCAGTCAAATCTCTCGCCTTCAGTAATGAATGTCTTCCTTTCTTCCCCCTCTCAGCCCTCCCTGCTATGTGTCTGTAAGCAAGAACCAGCTTACGGCTCCCAACTGTGAGCTCCCCACATAAATCTCCCTGTTTCTGGAAGAAATCCTGTATCTCGCAGCTCCTGGGGGATCTGCTCAGCTCTCACACCTCCACTTGGCCAAGGCCATGCGTTTTGTCTCTGGAGACCTTCCCCCAGCACTGTTCAGACTTCCTCAGGTTTCCAGAGTAGCAAAAGGGTGAGACACAGAGCCTCAGGTGGAACTCACATGTCAGCCTGAGGAGTGTCCTGGGAATGCTTCCATTGCAAAAGTAGGATATGGCTTCTTAGGAAAACCATGCTTTTCAGTTACCTCCTGAAATTACGCTAAGGGAACAGTTAATCATTTATCATGGTAAACTTCCAGAATCAAAATAGCCAGCAAGCTTAAATAAATGGAGTACTCAGGAGGAAATGGAAATGAATATATATATACATACATATATATATATGTGTATATATATATATATATATTTTTTTTTTTTTTTGGTAAGTAACAGTCAAACAGCTACAAAATAAAAGTCACAGATGAATCCACCCTGTAGAACTTTGGGGACACATCCCAGGATTAGGGGTGTATTCAGGCTGATTGCTGACTACTATAAAAATGATGCCTAAGGTTTGTCTTCCCAGGACTCAAAGCATTTTCTCTCAAAAGCCCTATAAAGGAGGGATTAGTGTTCCATTTTACAGATGAGGAAACTGAGGCTGAGAAGTACAGTAACTTGCCCAAGGTCATAGAACTAGCAGAGAGAGAAGTCCTGTCTCGCGCTGAAGCCAGAGTCCTGAGAGGTAGGGGGTTTGGAGTCACAGATGTAGTTACTATTAATCTTTAGAACCATAGTCTCCCACAGTGCTGAGTGATATGATCCAGACAGGAAACTGTGGGCCCCAGGGAGCCACAGAGTGCCTGGGAAAGGCCAACAGGCCTGGAGAAGAGCAATTTGAATATCATTATCCAGAACCTTCCACGTCTTGTCTTGTCTGACCCTCCCTCCCCCTTACAGCTGGTCTGCACTCCCCCAGGCCCTGTCCTTACCCTGTGTGGTGCCGGCTCACGTGGTTACCTAATCCTGTGACGGGTTCATCAGTTTCTTCTCCTTTCCCCCTTTCCAGTTCTTTTCACCACTATGACTGTTTCCCATCTGGGTAGGGGATCATCTTGGAGGAAACTGAGGGCCAAAGAAGCTAATTTTGGGCTTTGGAGAGTCCAAGACCAAGGGCCTGGTGTACATGGTAGATTTGATGAGATATTTTCTGAGGCATTTTTTGTCCTTACTCGGCCTTAACATCAGCACCAGAGTGTGAGGGGTGTCAGGATTAGTGAGAAGAAAGAGTCTCTCAGGAAAACCTGGGGTGGGTCCCTGAGAGAGGACGCTGAAGCTTGACTGCCCACCCCAGGTGGGGTTAGATCCAGGTAGACCATGGCAGGATTTCCCAGAGAAGTCTGAGAATCAAAGCACACTCATCTCCTGCGGCACTGGAAGCTCTTGGAGCTCCGTCCTCCATGAGCCTGTCTCCATTTCCCTGGTCTCAGAAAGGTTTCTAGCAATAGCTAACGTTTTCCTTGTCCTCAGGAAGGGGACAGAATTCAGCTGTGAAGAAAGAGCTACCGTGTTTCCCTGAAAATAAGACACTGTCTTATATTTATTTTTTCTGAAGCAGACACACTAGGGCTTATTTTCAGGGGATGTCTTACTTTTATTTTTATTTTTATTTATTTTTATTTATTTATTTTTTTTGAGACAGAGCCTCAAGCTGTCCCCCTGCGTAGAGGGCCGTGGCATCACAGCTCACAGCAACCTCCAACTCCTGGGCTCAAGCGAGTCTCCTGCCTCAGCCTCCCAAGTAGCTGGGACTACAGATGCCCACCACAACGCCTGGCTATCTTTTGGTTGCAGCCATCCTTGTTGTTTGGAGGGCCCGGGCTGGATTTGAACCCGCCACCTTAGGTGTATGTGGCTGGCGCCTTAGCCACTTGAGCCACAGGTGCTGAGCCGTCTTATTTTTATTTAGTATAATACAACAATCTACATTTATTCAAATACAGTTAAGTCATCTTCCTCTGGAACCTGATAGGGGGAGCCAACCTTGTTGGTGAGGCTGGCGCTAGTGATGCGTGAACTCCTTTCCCCTAGCTGTTCGTACATGTGCAATAGGATGCCTGCGACCACAGTTACCACCTGTGCACCCACGCAAGTGCAAACTGCTCAGAGAAAGGAGCTGTGGCAGATAAAAGGTATGCCAGTCTTTCTTACCGCTTCACTCCAAAATGCATGGCGTGGCTATGCAGATATGCTGTTTAGCCATGCCCATCACTAGGTCTTATTATAGGGGTAGGGCTTATATTTAACAAATGCATAGAAATCCTGCTAGGGCTTATTTTTTAGGTAGGTCTTATTTTGGGGGAAACATGGTAGCAAAGACTAGGGCAGCAGGTGGATTTAGAAATGTGGACGCCTCTGCAGATGCCAGTGTGGAACGGGTGATCCCTATTCTGTGCTAGTTAGGACCATATCCTGGACACCAAGACTCATGGGGACAAGATGAATCCCCAGTCCCTCCCATGACTTGTCTACAAAGGTTGCTCAGCACTTAGGAGCAACCCAAGAGAAAACAACTGGGAGATCCCTGAATTCACCAAGAAGACCCTGCATTGACTAAGGTATTTTTTGCCTTCTAAATATAATAAGAGCTGCAGGAAAGAAATGAAATTCATGTAGAGGCCAAAAAATGAAGCAAGTTATATTTTGCACACACTGGAATTTGTGCTCTGTGAAAATGGTAGCTGATATGTGCATTTAATGGTTTGTTTCTCCCACCACAAGGCAAGCACCCTGCATGGTAATTAGGAGGCCGTCAACGTACACAGTAGGACCTCCATAGTTGGCCCCTCCTTACACTGACAAACTCTCTAAGTTGACCTAATTTTCATAGACTGAACATGCTCCACATGTACGTTATCAGTACAGCAGGCCTAGTTCCTTATGTCAACCAGTTTGTTAGAGTCTCTTGGGTAGTTGACTTACAGAAGTTCTAACTATATTTGTTGAATGAATCTATGAATGATCCAGCTTGCTCATAATGATCATCACAGAATGTTATATAAAAGGTGGTAGACTTTTACTGGCAGGCAGATGGGTTCCTTTTCTCCCTTTGGTACATCAGGCATCTGTGGATGAATTAAAGCAGGGTTAACACACAGTGGAATTGTCCAGTGGAAACCTCACAGTCAGGTGAGTGACGGTGGGAAGAGAAAGTGAAGAGGTTGAGAAAATGAGGAGTATTAGCACATATTGTGAACCTGCTTCATGCCTGGTATTTGGCACACATTCGATACATCCTCTGACTTAATCACCAGTCTGAAGTGCAAATCATTATCCCCATTTTACAGATGTCACAACCAAGGCCTAGTGGAGGAATGAGTCACACCAAGTCACATAGCTACCAAACACTGCACCCCGGCCTAGAACAACTCCTGCAGGATTCTGCAGATGATGGGCAGTCCGAACCATTGAGACCTGCATAACCATTTGGATATCATCTCTGTCTTAAGTTTCCGGTTAATTAGGAGAGAGAGGATTTCTTAAAGTAATGGTAGTGATAATATAATTCTTGTTATTAAAAAATAGAGATGTGGCTCGGCGCCTGTAGCTCAACCGGCTAAGGCGCCAGCCATGTACACCTAAGGTGGCGGGTTCAAATCCAGCCCGGACCTGCCAAACAACAATGACGGCTGCAACCAAAAAATAGCCAGGCGTTGTGGCGGGCGCCTGTGGTCCCAGCTACTTGGGAGGCGGAGGCAGAAGACTCGCTTGAGCCTAGGAGTTGGAGGTTGCTGTGAGCTGTGATGCCATGGCACTCTACCCTGAGGGACAGCTTGAGGCTCTGTTTTAAAAAAAAAAAAATAGAGATGCACACAATTGCTGTTCTTTTGAACACACACAAAACAAATCCTTAAATGAGCAGGAAAGAGTTTACCTGCTTGTACCTTTACATGTTGGCAGTGAAGTTTATGTTTCTAGAATCTCATGATCAAAGTGATCATGTGGATCATCAGCCAGGATAAACCTGAGCTTGAACAGTAAATTCTGCGTCC
The DNA here is from genome assembly GCF_000181295.1 of Otolemur garnettii. Taxonomy (NCBI): domain Eukaryota; kingdom Metazoa; phylum Chordata; class Mammalia; order Primates; family Galagidae; genus Otolemur; species Otolemur garnettii. The sequence goes on along the minus strand of NW_003852418.1, from coordinate 14,349,157 downwards.
CTACCCCTTACCGCCATGATTATTTTTCCTGTCTTTGTTGGATTTTATGAAGTGAAGGATGCCAACGCCTTCTTTTGAATTGTATGTTGTCGCAGCTGTGGTATACAATGGCGTTTCACAGTTCTCAGCCACGTGGGAAACAAACTCCATGAATTTTGCCGTGTTTGAGGGTTAACCCTGTGTTCAATACTAAGAACCTCTGTAAGTTGACCACCCAAGGGAATGTCACAAACTGATCAACATACGGAGGTGGTCAACACTTTAAGGAACTAGGCCTTCTGCACTGATGTGTACATGTGGTGCATGTCCAGTCTACGAAAATTAGGTCAAGTTAAGGAGGTAGTGTAGGGAGGTGGCCAGCTATGGAGGTTCTACTGCATTTCTTTAATCTTCTTTTCAGAAAATTAACGTACCTTTAAATAGGTATGTAACATACCTGAAAAGCTTTCTATCATTCTTAGCAATAATTTGCAACATCATGGATGACTCAGGTGTATTTGTGTTTAATTTATACGAGAAGATCAATTACTAAAGTAAGAAACTCATTTTTTTTTAATATCTAATGTCATCTCTATGACACGTAGAAGTCATGTGTTTTGGAAACACTGTTATGGAAGAATTTGCCGTAATTTTACATAAACCACACACACACATACACACACACCTCCTTCAAGTTGGCTTTATCTCAAAGTTGGTGACATTGACATTGATATTAAAATGACCCCAATGACAGTCGCTGGGTAAAGAGATGCAGGTTATACTATCGATTTGGGGAACGGATTTCTCAAAACCAGTTTTCAGCAGGCCCCAACTTTTTGCTATTTAGTCCCCTTCCGAGTCTTTTTTTCACGGTTTGCTGCGTTTGTGACACCTCAGTGATTTTTCTGCTCTGGCTCGTGGTGTGACATGAGGAAAATCTGTGGCAAGATCATAAAACCTTTGGAAGAAAGACGATTTTAATCACAGATGTCTTTGATAATCATTAACCAGTAAGCCCCTTGGAAGAAAGCCATTTTTTTTTCCCATAGACTCTTGGGGTTGTTTTGACCTCTCCCCCCAGGGTGTCGAAGGTGTCCCTTAGAAACTTTCCCATTTGATTTAATTGCTGTTTAATTCCGAAACCATTGCTTCAATTAGACATCCTGATTTATGGCACCATTGGGCTTCTCTTGGCAAGGACGTCCCAAGAGATTGTCCACTTCTAATTGACTGATTTTAAACAAGCTTATCTCTTCCGTCCTGCAAACTTCAGACTGCGCTGAGGAGCATCTGAAATACTGTATCCTCCAGTCCATGTCAGATTACCAGCCATGACTCAAAATTAACCTAATAATCTGAGTGACAACTTAATTAATTTACCCACTCATTTTATGCTTCTTGTGGGCCCTTTATACAGCAAGCAAGCACTGTGCTAGGTCAGAGGCAAACGAAGAATAACCCAAAACCCCATATGGTATCTGTCCTGAGCAAGTGCTCAGCTCAGTGTTTGAACATCCTGGATGGGATAGGAAACACGGATTTCAGTGTTTCCCAAGAAAGAATCATTTGTTTACCGTTGTCGTGATTTTCGCCATATCCTTGTATTATCCTTAACATTATTTTTCTTTCATATTTTATTTACGCCAATCCACTTTTTCAAAATATAAATTGCTCCTTTTACCTTGTCCTAAGCGGTATCTGCAAAGTAGTAGTTTTCATGTGGTTTTCAGAGTTTTAAAATACACATTAAGAGAATTTTTATACTCCCCAAATATATCCTACCTCAAATCTCATTTATTACCAGAGGCATATGTCTCACAATTCGGAAAATACGGATTTGATTTTCAGATGCATTAATTGAACTCCTGTCACGTGAAAACCACAATACAGGGGCTTAAATTTGTTATGAATATTCAGAGTCTGCATTTAAATAGGGACAAAACCTATCGGGGCTTCACAGCACAAATTCAGTACGAATTTGAAGAGGGATTTTCTTTTCTGGATTGCCTGGCTTCCAGCTTGCCCTGTAGAAAATTTTGAATGAAATTTTCCTCGGCCAATATTTTCTCTTGTGCATGAAGTCCTAAATTTTGAACAGCATTACCAGGTGAAACGAAAGTTTCTCTCTTCTTAGAATATTTTGTGTCTGGGTTTTCCTTTGTGAACTTGGGGAATACTGATTCTTGAGACACAGATCAAAATGGTCAGCAATCTGTGGCTGATGATATGTGGCCAGAAGCCTGTTTTTGCAAGTAAAGTTTTACCTGCTGCACTCATCTTTTTTTTTTTTTTGCAGTTTTTTTTTTTTTTTTGGCCAGGGCTGGGTTTGAACCCGCCACCTCCAGCATAGAGGGCCGGCGTCCTACTCCTTTAAGCCACAGGCGCCGCCCCTGCTCCCATCCTTCTGTGTACTGACCATGGTGGTGTTTTTCAACGCTTTTTATCTCATGGTACACTTGAACCTGTACTTAAACTTCGGTGGCACACTTAAATTATGTTGATAAAAAATAGGATTAAAAAAAGAATATACTTACTGGGTTTGAACCGCTTTTGAAAAGAATTTAACGAATGATCTTTAAAAATTATTGCGGCACACCGGTTGAAAATCACTGGTCTGTGGCTACAGCGTCAGAGTTGAGTAATTGGAACAGAGTGTCAGGCCTGCACAGCCGCAGACAGTTACCATCTGGCCCTTTCCAGAGCAAGTTTGCTGACATCTGATACTTGATAGGTTCTGGATAAACAAGGAAGAGCCAGGGAATAGTTTTGCTTCCAAGCTACTAAGAGAGCTTTGGTTTGCTTGGGAACTCTTAGGAAGTCACAAGATGTAGGATTTCCTGCTGAGTCCCAAGAAGAAAGTAAAATTACTGCACAAGAGACAGAAGACAAATACCTTTGAAGGGAAGGGAAGGTCCCACTGGTCGGCCTGCACTCTCGCTATCCCACAGCGTGGGATGGGTTGCAGCGTAATGCTCTCCGAAGGGGCTGTAAAATGTTGCAATGGCAGGATGAGGCCTTGACTTACGTAAGTCTAGGTCAAAATATATACTTTTGAGCTAGCCTTGCAATGATTCCTCTCTTGTTTCCGTGAGGCCGAGCATATCCTGTGGTTGATAACATCTACCATGACTGTGTGAGCGCCCTGACCCACAGCATCTGTGAAAGCATAAAATGACCACAAATTCTTTGCTATTTCTCCCATAGACAGAAGTTGATGTCTACTCTTTCTGAATCTGGCTTGCGACGGAACTGACTTCCAAAGCTAGGTCCTAAGAAACTTCACAACTTCTGTGGGCTTCGTAGGGTGCTGGCTCTGGGGAAAGTCAGCCCCCTGTTAGAAGTCTATCTTGGCTTGGTGCCTGTAGCTCAGTGGTTAGGGCACCAGCTACTTACACTGGGGCTGGCGGGTAACAATAATGACCACTACAAAAAAAAAAAAAAAAGGCTGGGCATTGTGATGGGCACCTATAGTCCCTCCTACTTGGGAGGTTGAGGCAAGAGAATCGCTAAAGCTCAGGGGTTTGAGGTTGCTGTGAGCTGTGATGCCACAGCACTCTACCAAGGGCAACATAGTGAGACTCTGTCTTAAAAAAAAAAGAGAAGTCTGACTATCTTGAGAACACCATGTGGGGAGGTGGCGTACATGCATGGGTGCACACACCTTCCAGAGGTGAAGGGGAGAGCGGCCCACTCTGTTTCTCAGCTGAGATGCTGTGATATGGGTGGAGAAATCCACCTTGAATATTCAGCTCAGCGAAGCCTCCAGACAGCGGCAGCCCCTGCTGCCATCGCACTGCAACCGTATGAGAGACCCCAAGTAAAAACTATCCACTGAGTCAGGTCTGCTCTTAGACTGAGATAATAGCCAACTATGTTTTTGAGCCACTAAGTTTGGGGAAGATTACATAGCCATAGATGGCCAGGAGAGTGACTCCTTGTTATCTTGGGGTGCCAAGAAGTCAAACACGATGCAGGACACTAGCAGTAACCAGCAGCTCTTCAGACCCACGGCCCTGCCTGTCTCTCGAGCCCAGGTCAGCACCACTCTTCCTAGCTCTTCTTACTAGAGTGACCCGGGATGTTCCATCACACCAGGATGTTCCCAGATTTAGCACTAAAAGCACCACAGCCTGAAAACTTTTCCAGGACATTGGCCATGCTGCCGACTCCTCATCAGCCTTGATGACTTTTTATCCTCCACGCTTTGGAGCCTTAGCACATAGGTTATCCTTGTCTGGAATATTCATTCTCCCTCGGCTCACGTGGTTAACTTCTCTCTGAACTTAGTTTGCTCAGAGGAGTTTCCTCTAACTCCCAGGGCTCCCAGGGGAAGGCCTCCTTGCTAACGCAGACTCTTCTAACACTTTATAATCTTAGTTACACCAAATTCACTTGCCAGTTACTGATGAAGATCATCGCCCCTGCTAGAGTGTGAGGTTCACAAGCCTGTGCAGACTGTGTTGTTTATGAGGTTGACATTACGCCAGGATTTGGCATAGTAGACACTCAACAAAGAATAGAATAAATTAAAAAATAAAGGCAAACTGGCAAAGGCGGTTAGTACCTGTTACCACAGTTTATGTCTTAGCCTGGCGTGAAGGGGCGGAGGTTCTGAACTTCTCAGATCCTTTTGATAAAGAGGAGACGACTAACCTCAGCCAGGTCCCAAGAACTGGGCAGAAAACAAGATTTCGATGGACTGCCCAGCCAGGTGCGGTGGCTCATGCCTGTAATCCCAGCACTCTGGGAGGCAGATTGCTTGAGCTCAGGAGTTTGAGACCAGCTTGAGCAAGAGTGAGATCCTGTCTCTCCTAAAAATAGAAAAACCAGCTGGGCATTGTGGCAGGTACCCGAGGCAGGAGGATCTCTTGAGCCCAGGAGTCTGAGGTTGCTGTGAGCTGTGATGATGCCACAGCACTCTACCCAGAGTGACAGAGTGACTCTGTCTCAAAAAAAAAAAAAACAAACATTTGTGTGCACAAAGGAATATTTCCCAATAGTAGCAAAAAGGGCAAATAGCAAGTTGGCTTATGTGCTATCTTATGGTCTTGATGCTATGGGAAGGGATAAAAAAACATAGGCACCCCGAGATGGGGACACTCACAGTGTTCCTGCTTAGCGGTTCAGCAATCGTTTGCCTGTACTCCACACCTGACTTCCCTGCCTGGGTAGAAAGAGACTGAAATGTGGCGATGACTAATGGAAGGTTATGGAAAGATTTATTGGATAATTATCAGTGTTTTTCCTCATTCAACTTCCCTTTAGTAAGTCATTATTTCATTTGGGGAATAAGTACCACTTATATCACCCTCGGATTCTGTCATTTCGTTGCCTCATTCCTGCTGGTGTGTCTCCTTGATTTTTAGAAGTCTACAGACCGTGGGTGGAAAGGATGTTTCACTAACCGAACCCGAGTTTTACCCCCCTGTCACTTTCAGACGCACGCAGGTAAGACTTGCTGGAACTGTGAGTTTTTCAATCTGCAATCATTCGTGGGCCACCTAGAAGAATTTTGCTATATTCTAGAACCTATTTTATTATTTAGTCTCTCCACATTTTAAAACATTGATCATTTTTGTTTTGTTTTAAAGTTAGTCTCACTGTTAGGCCATGAACCATTTGATCGTGGGTTTGATGGGCTGGTGGGTGATGTCTGCGTGTGTGGGTGGGTGTGTGCGCACATGTGTAGGTATATAATTCTCTGTGAAATAAATGTGAGAAAATTATCACTTTAAACCATCATTTCATGGATTTAGGACTAGGACTAGGCTATTTAACAATAGTAATTTTTTTTTTAAACTTAAAATCTTCCTATTAGTTTATGTAGGACATCTATCATGCTTTGGGCAATGGTGAAATAATCCAAGGAGAGTTAGTTTCCTTTTAGTAGAAATTCAGCTTGGAATCGCTATGGTAATGGTAACCTATGGCCTAGGAAGAGTTCTATGCTGGCTCCTTCCGACCCCTACTCCTGGTTCCAGGGCTTTTGTGCTATGGGCTCAGTTCTGACTTCATAAAAATCTCACTCAGAATCTTAATGACATCTTTGCCTCATTGCTTTTTCTAAGATTCCACAGCCAGTCATCAGAAAATCCTGCTGTCTCAAACTTCAAAATACGTCCCACATCCCGCTGTTTCTCTCCCCGGCCACCCTACTTTAAGTGACCCTCACCCCTCGTTGGGTCGACAACATTGGCCTCCTCCCTGGTTTCCCCACGTCCACTGGCTTGAGAACGTAAGAAAAATGAAGCCATTTCCAGCCTGTTATTATGTCCTGGACGCAAATAAACGCTCACGCAAGAGAGACGGGAGAAAGGCAATTTAAATATTTAAAATGCTCAGAACACAAATGAAAGAATAAAAAAAAAAGACCGGGATGATTGGGTGGCCTCAAAATCGCATCTCAGGTCGACATCAGATAGCCCCTTTCAAAATTCTTCTGAATGTGTTTCCTTCATAATTTATCGCTCCTCTCGGACGTAGCATCCAGGGTGATTTTAAATTGATATGATATAAGAATAAATACCAAACCGGTCAAAGTCGTCAGCAAATGTTCAAAATTACAGAAAACCATAGAAATGGGCTCTAATTGCAGCATTATCTAATCTCCCCACTTTTGAATGCCACGGCTCACTCAGGCCGTTCTCTTTTCTTGTGAACTTTTCCATTTTCTTCTAAGAACAAGACATCTGTATTTTAGGATGTGCTGTGTTTTATCGTGAAAAGCCATAAAAAGGAGCATCTGATGACGGGAGAGAGACTCACAAAGAACTGTAGTTAGCACAGGCCGTGAAGGAATGTGGCTGGGAAGGCCACGGGCCCTTCTCTTAAAGTTCTTTATTCACTGAGACAAAGAGAGGGAGAACGTGGGTTGGCTTGCCTCCCTGGAATGCTCCATCCCCTGACTCCGGGAGGCAGCTTTTCAGAGGCCCACTGGCACTTGAAATATACAAGTGAGGAGATAGCAGGCTTCGCAATATCAAAGAGGAAAAAAAAGTCTTTTCTCTCCTAAAACATTTTACCACTAATGACATTTTCAAGCCAAAGTTGAACACGCAAGGGGTGTGGGTGTTTGCAAGTTGATAGAAGCTCCTTAAGGAAATGGCTGGGTGAAAAGAACCAGCAAGGACGCCCGAGATAGAGGAGGTATAGAGTTGCAGAGTTGGGCTGATTGAAGAGACCTGAGACTTAAAGACTTTGTACTGGGTTGAAGAGGATCACCTGGAGATTTACGGCCACTGGAAACCTGTTCTTTGGAAAGAGGCCCTGATCCAATGACTGGGGTCCTTGCAAGGAGAAGAGAGGACAGAGAAACACAGAAAAGGAGGCGGAGACTGGCTAGAAGCCAAGGAGCGCAGAGGATGCCTGGGAGTTGCCAGAACGTTCTGAACAGGCTGGAGGGACGGGCCCTCCCAAGGCGGCCCCTGTTGACACCCTGATTTCAGACTCTGACCTCCAGAACTGTGAGAGAATGCATTTCCGGTTTCCGTTGTCTCTTCTCACCCAGCCTGGGGTCCTTTGCAGGGCAGTCCTACAGACCAATACACCACTTAACACTCTTCTGAAGAATAGAACATGTGTTTGACTCAAGTCTCGTGGGCAGGTCAGGCCTTTTTGGAAACCCACATGAACCAACATGCATCATTCACTTGCTGGAGAGAGAGAGCGAGAGACCCTAAACTTTACGGAGAAGGTTTCAATCATGCTGTGGTTCCCAGATGTCTAGGCCGGAATTCTTCCATTCTGAAGAATTCATAATAGAGGCCTTATCCTCCTGGAGTGGGTGAGCTGTGTCCAGTGCACCCCTTCCCCAGAAGATATGCACAAATCCTTACCCCTGGTAGTTGGGAATGGGACCTTATTTGGAAATAGGGTCTTTGCAGATGTGATCAAGTTCCGATGGAGTCATAGTGGATCAGGGTGGGCCCCAAAGCCAATGACTGGTGTGTGTAGGGGAGGAGAGGACACAGGGACACCTCAAGAAGAAAGGCACACTAGGAAGGAAGCAGAGACGGCAGTGACACGGCTGTAACCCAAGGAAGGCCTGAGGCTGGAGGAGGCAAGGAACGACCCTTCCCTGGCACCGTCAGAGGCTCACCGCCCAACCTCCACCCTCCAGAACTGAAAGAGGATTAATTAATTTGTTTTCATAGTCCTAGGAAACAAATGTACAAACCCTCAGCCAAACTCAACCTGCCAATGTGCTGTGCGGCTCACAAGGTGGTTTCTGTTTTGTTTGAAGTAGTTTGTTTGAAGTAGTTGCTAATATTTATGAACAGAGAAACGGCACGTGAGGTGAGAAATCTTAGGAGGTGACATTAAGCCTGGCCTTCCTGCGCAGTGATGGAGCAGGGCAGAGAGCCTGCCCAGGGCAGCTCAGGTCCCACAGCGTGGGAGGCCGGCCTGCTGGCTCTTCACCTTTCCTTTCCTTTTCTTGGTCCTCGATGCCTTCATTCCCCAGGATTCTCATTTTCGAGACTAGAAAAGTGAAACCCGCAAATGGAAATTTCCTGCCTCCTGTCACCCATCGTGTCTGTGACAGAGAACGGCCGGGATACAGGCTTTTGGACCCCCGAACTTCCTACCACCCTGTGCCGTTTCCGTCTGCAGAATGTGGCGAGATGTCTCCTGGAGCAGGCATTCATCCCCAGACATCTAGATTTCATAGACCAGTTTAAAAAAAATTCAAGAAATTGGCACCAAGAGTCGCCAACGCTTTATTTTACCGAAAAAGGATCTTAAAAAAAAGAACATTGCGCTAACATCTTTTCATTAAAGAAAGGTGTGTGTATCACCCACGTAGCAGGCAAACCCACGAACTCAGTGTGCACATAAAAACTACGTTGGCCCTACAGGCTTTTCAGGATGTCCTTGAAAACCTCGTTTCCTTCCTTCCATCTCCGCCACCTCACTCTGCTCTGCACACAAGGTCACTCTTGTTTAGGGACATTTATTGCTCCCTCTCCCAGGAACCCTTTTCCCCCGGCACGGTCAGGGAAGGCTTCCTCCTCCACGTCCTCATCTCTCTACTAACCTGTCACCTGTTCCACATGGGGTCCCCTCACGCTCTTGCCTTCTCTGTCTCGACGTACTTTTCTGATGTCACTTGTCACCCCCTGACCTAGTTCGTCCTCATTTGTTTATTGTGCGATCTTCCCCCCCTGCAGTCAGAGCGAGGATTCTATTTTCTTCAGTGCCCGGGAGGGTGTAATGGTGCTTGGCACATCAAAGATGCTTAAGAAGTGTTGTTTAATTGGGCTCAGATAAAGTATCATACTTTATATTGAGTAAATCTCACTTGCTTAGAATCTCCGGCACTGGTTTTTATTTCCCCCCATTTTCCTTATGGAGGTGAAAATGTTATTCTACACCGTTATCAGATTGTGGGGTCTTGAATGACATTGTGGGGATTCAAAGTGACCATCGAGTCCCAAACTCTGCTGGTATTTTGGTTTGGTTGGGTAGTAATCATGCTGTGTAAAAATCTTGTGGTTACTCAACCCTTCCTCATGAACCCTCCAACATGAAAACCAAACCACACCAATAACCAAACAAGTCATTGAACGGCGGTCCTCTCGGGGGACTTCTACAAGCTGCTGTGATGACCCTTTGACCCAGGGAAGGAAGAAAACAGCTTCAGAGTACAAACTGTAAATTCAGTGCTACATCACCTGGAAACAAGTGCGCAGAGATTACTTTATTACATCAGGGTTTCCTTGTTTTTAATATCTGAAGTTCCTGAAACAATAAAAATAAATAGATTTGTCCTCGGTTTTCATTTCTCGTCATTGGCTTATATAAAAAAAAAAAAAGGCAGAAGAAAAAGTGTTCTGTACCCGTATCCAGAGTAGTCACCACCATCCCTGGGTTGTCATAAAAATGATAGCCCAGTCTGGATTGAGGACAAGAAAGTTCTTGCAGTATTGTCCAAATTGTGAAATATGTGGCATTTGAGAAGCATGCCACTCGAAAGTACCAGTTAAGAGAATCAGCTATGGAGTCAGAGCCAGGTCTGGATCTCGTGTCTCCACGTAAAATGCAATTGATCAAGTCACGTGGCCCAGGCCTCTCCGCGACAAGGCTGAGCTGAGAGTACTGGGGTCTCATGCAATTGTTGCCGGGACTGAATAAAATAATATATGCAAATTGCCTAGCATGGAGTAAGAGCTAAATACTGATATCTGTCATTACTATTATTTGAAAGGACACGTGGTCCTGTTACTTTCAAGAATGTGCACTAACGTAAGTCCTTGGCCAAAGGGGGAAAATACGAGACAGAGAATGGTCTACCTTTGTCACCTTAATCATTACAATAGCCCCGTCTGACATGGAAGGGGTTGTCCTGTTTGCCATGCCCTTGACCCAGCTTCTCTCACTGGATACCTACAGCAGCGTTCCATAGGAGAGCCTAGCAAAGTCTGTGCTGGGAGGAGAAGCCCAGCCGGCAGTGGGTGACCCACTTTCCACAAAAGGCAGTAAGGGGCAGACTTGGCTTTAGATCTCAGGCAGCTGGAATTCAGCACCAAAACATACTAAACATTCATTATATGTTTAGAATCAACTCACATGCTTGCACACACCAAAGGCAAATGCTATCTTTCGAAAATATGTAATATTGTATTTCCTTAAGTGGACTAGAGGCCTTTTCCACTTCCTAATTTTTATGATAGGCATGCAGACAGGCAGAGGGACAATAATGGAACAACTTTATGGAAAAGTTCTCTGTGAAACTGTGGACTTCAGGACGGATGGCTTGGACCAAGGAATCTGAGGACATTTGCTCCCACAGTGGGCAGAGAACCCGGAACCCTTTTGGAACTCACTCCAGACTTAACCTCCTGGAGAATGGACGGAATAACCCTCCTTTCCAGGAGAGGAGTAGACTATAGGCATTCGGACTATTTTAACTTAGAGACTGGGCCGTTTGTACCCCGTTTTCCTCTCTTGCAACACCAGATACTTCGAAAAGTAAGGCCTCCCTGGCTTTGAGGAGTGGAGAACTAAACGTTGGCTAATTCTGGCTTTGGGCCTAAAGAACCTCCATCATCTGGGATGTGAAAGAGCAAGGGGGGACAAAGACTCTGTGCCCTGGTGTAAAAGAAAGATCCCTGAACCGTCAGACTAAAAGGAGAATGTGGGTTCCCAGGAGGTCCCTGAGGTCTGGGTGTGGAAGAGACTTTTTGGGACTAGAGACCCCTGCTCGGAAGGAGTCAGGTGGGTGGGTTTGACTGAGCATCAGTGAAGAGCATTGTTTGCAGGCCTGGAAGTGATTCTGCAGTCACAACATCGCCAGCCAGTGATTCAGTGTTGCCGCCTGTCACCTAGTGGAGGACCAGCTGCTTGTCACCTACTGGAGGGCCATGCATTTGCTTTGTCAGAATCCAGCATGTGGCTGGTCACCTCCTAGCAGAGGTGGCACCATCCATGTCTTAAGATGTCACTTGGTTCCCATTTGACTTACTCTCAGGAAATACTCCCACTTGCAAACCCCCAGATTCTAACCCCCTTGTCCCCCACACATGGTAGTAGAGCGGGGTTCTAGTCAGGTGCCACTTTAGAGGTACGAACTGGATGAATCAGATTGAGACCCCACAAGCTGGGGTAGCTGTTATAGATACTCTGTTACACATTTAGCTAGGAGCCTGTGGTTAAATGCCAGTTGGCCACCCAGGAGAGTGTTTTAGAACCAGAAGATGGGCCAATAATTTTTGCCCAATCATTACGCTCATGACAGAAGTTTCCTTCCTTCTCAGGCCCCCCCCCCCAGAAGTCAGAGAAATACACAAACATTCAAGGACAAAGGTTTTGTCCTTGAGCAGAGAAGGGTTGGGGCGTTTTTCATAGCAGGCAAACCAGTCATCCCCCATCTCAATGGTGGCTTCTGCACACTCTCAGTGTCGCTCTCGGCTGTTCTGCCTCTTGGCACGTGGGGCCAGCCTCTGGGAGCGCAGCCATTAGCGCCCCCGGGCTTTACGAGGGGCATTTCTTTCTAAAACCTGAGCCGTTCCAGGCCACAGCAGGATGACAGAGGACTTGGCCATCGCTACAGAAACCGAGTCATTAGGAGTAATCAGGCCTCTGCCCAAAAAGTGGCTCGGATGAAAGAGGGTCATAAAACTCCTGCTGGAAGTTCTGCTGGAGTTGGCAACACGTCCCATAAACGTCGAGGCAGCTCTGCCAAGGCGGTGCCCTCATGCCAAGGCCCGGCGTGCCGTGAGCCAATATGGGTTTCCTATTTGGGGCGTTCCCGCTGGGATCTCTCAAAACATGCCACTTGCAAGTTTTTGAAGAAAAAAATCACAACCTTCCCTGTCAACTACTGACATTGCAAGGCCGTGTTTCCTATATTCAGAGCATGTTGAGAAGAGAAGGCAAACTGGCTGGACAAGAGGGGCCGGATAGGACGATTTCAGGATGAGCTTTTTTGCCTCCCTCCCCTCTTCCTCCCTTCCCATCACTCAGGCAGGGAATGATGCTTCTGGGAGGGCTGGAGCAGAATGCAGACAGCTCACCTGCTTAACTTCCTGGCTTTTGTTTTGAAAAGGTTAAGAAGGGATGGAGGCTCACGCCTGTAATCCCAGCACGCTGGGAGGCCAAGGCAGGTGGATCCCCTGAGCTCAGGAGTTCGAGACCAGCCTGAGCAAGAGTGAGACCCATCTCTACTGAAAATAGAAAAACCAGCTGGGTGTCATGGTGGGCACCTGTAGTCACAGCTACCAGGGAGGCTAAGACAAGAAGATTGCTGGAACCCAAGAGACTGAGATTGCTGTGAGCTATAACACCATGGCATGCTACCTTAAGTGACAGAGTAAGACTCTGTCTCCATAAAAAAAAAAAAAAAGAAGAAGAAGAAAGGTTAAGATGGAAGCTAAATTCGAACATCCCAAAGATGTAGAGAACTTTGCCCACCTGCTAGCAGCTCTCCAGGGAGGTGGCAGGCACGCGGGTTTCCTCTAGAAAATTGCCCAGGGAGCTCCGTCTTCCCACGAGGCAGTACTCGCTGAGCTGAGCAGAAGCTCCTCTCTGCCAGGCAGACCCTTTCCTCCCCACCACTGTGCCCGCCACTCTTTCAGCAAGGAGTTGAAACCTAAGGCGGAGTGCTGCCTTCATGACACAACTTTCTGATATGCGGAATATGTCTTGGCACAGTTACAACAAAGTGCAGTCTTCCTTGATTTATACAGTCGCAGTCTTACAAAATGCAGAATGTATTAAAACTGTGGAAGAATACCTTGTGTGGCTTATGTTGAATGGTTTTAGGGTCTAAGGCTCAGGGGGTATAAACTGGTGTTTCACCAATTTAAGCATCTAGCACTGCAGTCCCCACCCCTGGGCTGGGGGTGCTGCCAGGGCACGGTCTGTTAGAAATCAGGCTGCACGGCAGGAGGTGAGTGGGAAGCGGTGCTGCAACTTCATCCCTATGTGCAGCTGCTCCCCAGGGCTCGCATCACCGCCTGAGCTCTGCCTCCGTCCCAGCAGTGGCCACATTAGAATCTTAGAGTCTAAACCCAACTGTGAACTGCGTGTGTGCAGGATCCAGGCTGCATGCTCCTTATGGGAATCCAATGCCTGATGGTCTGAGGTGGAGCTGAGGACATAAGCAACAGACTCTGGGTGTTACTGTCTCCTAGGACTCCCAAATGGGACCATCTAGTTTTCTTTTCTTTTTTTTTTTTTTTGAGACAGAGCCTCAAGCTGTCCCCCTGGGTAGAGTCCCATGGC